>NW_013657616.1:0-23230 GCF_000142905.1 Thecamonas trahens ATCC 50062
CCTGCGCCCGCGCCCTGGCCGTAGAGCCAGAGCCCGGACCCACGCCAGTGCTCGTGAGGGGTTGCCCGCCTCGGTGGGTTGGGAGAAGTTGACTGTTTTCACACATTGTGATAGCAGTTCTCTCCCCACCACGAGTTTGGCCACAGAAATTGACAAACCACTTGGTTTGTGGTGGCTGTGGGGATGGATATTGTGGGTGAGGGCGATGGGGTGCCGGGGTGGCGCACTTGGTCGGAATTGGTTGGTCAGGGTCTGGGGGGTGATTATGGTTATTGCACCACACCCGTCCAGCCTCGACACGCTTGCCATCACTCGCCAGCCGTCGCGAGGCCGACCACCACCATCATCATCACCATACACATCACACAGACACATGCGCATGCATCCACATCCACTTGCTCGCCATACCCACATCCCCATCCCCCCAGCCAGCCAGCCATTGATCACAAATTCTTACTGATCACGCAACCTCACCACCCACCCCCCGCCATCAACCATCACACACACACACACACCACCCATCCCAGTCCCAGCCCAAACACCCACATGCACTGGCCGTCGTCCGCGACCTGCCTGCCATCCACACATTACCAGATGGCGCAGCCTGCTCCCTCCAGCTGCTGAAGATGAGACCCAGACACATGCGCCGAGCACAACCATGCCTCGCACATCCGCCACACAACCGTCATCGCTATCCTGCAACCACCACGCCCGACCATCCATCCCGTCAACCCCATCACCTGCTGCTGCTCAACCATCCTAACCCTAACCCCTACCGTCCTCTGCAATCCAATCACCCCTCATCGCGCATCAACACTGTGTCCTCTTTATCCCGATCTCCCCCACACCTCCCCACCTCCTCAGCCAGTCCTCCGGATCGTCCTTGATCAAGCAAGGTCAGCCGGCCAGCTCTTCTTTGCTGGGCGTCGTGCTACCTCTGCCTGACAACGACGTACCTTGCCAACCCCACCCATGCCCCTCGCTCGTTGTCCTCATCGCCGCCGCCCGCACACGCACCCTGGCTCACGCCCCGCGGCCGCAATCTGATCTCTGCCATCGAGGCGTTGCGCATGCCGACCGCACCCTCGCTCGCAGCAGAGTGCTGCCTCCAGGCATGGCCACGCGGAAGGTGCTCGCCTCCAGATCTGCTGTCCCAACCTTGCAGTCGAGGCCGATCCACCCCAAGCCACCATTGCCGCCCGACCCTTTCATCGCCGCATGTGCGTCAATCCCGCGATCGCCGCCGCCGCCGCGTCCGACTCCCTCCACTGCTTCGCGACTTTCTCCGCGATGAACGGTGCCGACTCGACCGGTGCCGCGACGAGCCGTGCCCATGCCGACTCGACCGCCGTGACCGCCTGCTTCGCCGCAACTCGTGACCGCTGTGGTCAACAGTGTCCAGTACGCCAGCTGCGCCCATGTTGGAGTCGAGCCAGACGTCGAGCGCGTCGCGCCCACTCTCGTGCCGGCCCCCAGCCGTCTGTCCAGCACTTGGTGTGGCAAAGACAGCCGGTGACTCGATCAACGCGTTCAGCAGCGCGAGATCGTCGGTGACCGGTACACTGACGTGCCGCGTCTCATCGACGCTCCGCATGTGCCGCAGCGGCAGACCGTCGTCAAACAGCACAGACCGCATGGCTTCTGTCCGCGATGCATGGCGCGCCGACATCTCCGCCAGCGCTGTCTCGTCATGGCCCACATCGCCCATCACCCGCCGCATCCGCTGCTGCAGCACCGCGATAAGCTTCTCCTTCTCTGCAATTTGGTCCTTGATCTTGGACAGTGCCGTGCGATACCTTGTCTCCATGGCCTCGAACTGGGGACGCGGCACCATGCTATCATCGGTGACGGGCCCGGTCCCAGACACGCCGACGGGCTGTCCGCCCTGCCCACCTCGTCCTCCGCCGCCCGACGCCTGCGTCTTGGCACGGAGCCTCCGATCGACGCCTCCAACTCTTCGATCCGCGCCTCGTACTCGTTCGAGACTCTCAGCAGCTCCGCCACCAGATTGCTCTTCTCCTCCTCTACTGCCCTAGCCCGACCGCCGCCGTCGCCCTCGGCACCGCTCCCACCAGCGGCGTCAACAAACACCAGGCCCTCTCGACCGGTCAGCACGTGCTGCTGATCGCACACCGTACGCATCACTGCATCCATCAGCCGCCAGAACTTGTCTGCCCCCTCTTGATCGCGGGGAAACGAGACCAGATGCCGCATCACCTGCAGCGCCGGCTGATACAAATCCGTCCCGGTCACCTTTGCCCGCAGTGTCTCAAACGCAGCATACAACGGCGAGCTGTCCACACCCACACACCCACATCCTTCGGTCAGTCCACCACCACCAGTCCAGCCCCACCACCACCAGCCCCAGCCCCAGCCCCCCAGCCCCATTCCACCCCGTCCAACGTACTCGTGCTTGCGGTATGTAGTGTGTGTGTTGTGGCGCGAAGGCGCCGGGTAACCACCCCCACCACCACCCCCACCACCACCACCACCCCCACCACCATACTCCATACGCTCACTCATATACGACGAATACACAGACGCCATACTTGACCAAGACCACCTGCAACCCAGTCCAGCTACACACAATGCCCTGCCCTCTCTGGCGTCAGGTCATACCGCCACCGCTACCACCGTCGGCCAACCACCACCACCACTGCCGACCAACTCGCACCACCACTGCCACCACCGACTCATGGCGACACCGACACACCCCCTCCCCCATCCCACCCTGGTTGTGGCCATGGCCATAGACACCCACACCACCACACGTGCGGGGCTTATAGCTGCTGCCACCGCATGGGCATGTATCTCGCTCGTCCTTCTTCTGGCTCACCCGGACCGTGTCTTGGCTGCAACTCCCTCTCCACTCGTCCTGCCGTCAGCCACAGCTGCACTCGTCCTGCTCCTTCTCCTCCTTCTCCTTGCCATCCATCTTCGCTCGCTGCTCCTTCCTCATCCGCCGCTCCATCGCGATTCGTCCCGCCCGCCACCACCTCCGTCGCTCTCCGTCCGCAGGTCGCTTCGATGGCAGCAAGTTCCGCTGCCGGAGCTTGTTGCCGGCGACGAGATTCTCCTCACACGCGGCGATGTCATCCCGGCTGACATGCTCGTCACCGCTGCATCGCGACCGCTCCGTCTCGCCCACTTTACCCTCCCGCTGCGGTTTGTGCATGCCCTGCTTCCACATACTCTGCCTGATCTGCAGCACGCGAGCTCGTCGCCTCAACCGGATGCGCCCGCCCTCCCGCGCGGCCTGCTCGTCGTCTCGGGCAAGGTCCGCGGGCTGGTACTTCATGCCCCACCCACTCCTGTACTGTCCAACACAGGAGAGTGGCGCTGGATGCCTCCAGTCCCGCTGCGGCCAAAGGGTCCACTACTCCCGTCGCCAGGCCGGTCGCTGCCCCGTCCCGATCCGGCATGCGGCTCGCTCCGCTGGGGCCTTGTCATCGCATGCCTTGCCGGTGCTCTTGGGCTCTTCCTGCTGTTTGAAGCACTGTCTCGATCTCGCTCGCACCAGCTGGCAACGCCTAGTGCCATGTCATTCTGGCTGCTGGCTACCCTGTCGTGGTCCGCCCTCCTTCTCGCCTTCTTCGTCCCGGCACCCGTCCCGCGAGCAATCGCCGAGGAGCGCAAACTTCGCGCCCTCCTCTCGTCAACCTTTGGCCTGCATGCTGCTCGTCCGGGCCTCCTCACCCTTGCCGCTTCAGCCCAGGTCCTTGTTGTTGACGACCAGTTTGTCCTCGCCTCCCGCGACACCAGCTCCGTCGCCTCGCTGCGATCGCTTGTCCTCGGCTTTGGCCTCTCCGTTATCTACGTTTCGGCCTTTCCGCCGGCCCTTGCCCGGGCCCTGTCCGCGTTTTTCTTCTCGGGTGGTCTGCTCTCCGGCTTTGAGCCCGAGGGCGAGACTTCGTTCCTGACCCCGGTCTCGCCGGCCGAGCTCTCTAGCTTTGCTGCGGGCATCCGCCGCTCCTCGAGCGACCGCCTCCACCCGCGCAACCTCCACGGGCTCGCCATACACTCGGTGCCGGGCAGTGACGTCGCCGGCATCATCCGCACCCTGCGGGTCATCATGGTCCGTGGCACAACTGTGCTCGGCACCATCTCCACCCTCTCGTCGCTCCCCGCCGCCGGCGTCTTTCACGCCACGATTGCGCTCTCTCCGCCGTGCCAGCTTCCGGCCGCACTCTCCGCCGTGGTGAACGCCTCGCGCTCAAACCTGGCGCTGTCGTTCGAGCGCTACCCCTCCGCCGGCCCGCGCCCTTCCGCTTCTCGTCCTGGACCTCCGAATCAAGTCCATCCGGCGACGGCTGGGACGCTGCTGACGCGCTCTCCGCAGCCTCCGACACGCCCATTCCACTCGACTCCAGCCTCTCCGAGTACGAGTCGTGGGACACGCCGCTGTGGTCGTTTGACTCATCGTCGTCCCTGGCGTACGCGCCAGTCCAGGGCGCCAGTGTCCCGAGCCTCCAGTGTCTCGCCGCACAGGCATGCGTTGTCTACGCCGCTCATCGCCGCCGCACCAGTCCGGACGAGCTCGCGTCGTCTGCGCGGGCCTTTCTCGAGCAATTTGCTCCCCGCACCGCGCCTGCCGTCAGCCACGCTGCCGACCTTGTCCTTGCACGACCAGCCGGCACCCGGCGCCTCTCCCATGTCGACAAGCTGCGAATCCTCATCGTAGCCGCTAGTGTCCACGCCGCCCATCACGGCACCGTCCGGGCCATGACGCTTGGCTTCTCGCTCGCCATCGGCGGCAACCTTGTGCTCGGCCTGTTGCTCGGCATGCCGCGGCTGATCTTTCTGAGCGGCATGGCGCTCTTGTTAGGCACCTTGGTCTTGCCGCTTCCACTATGGCTGGCCGACGAGCTGGACTCGAGCCTCTTGGCCGTCTACGCACAGCAACCTGGCCTCGCGCTCGCCGGCGGTTTACGGTCGCTGCTGCCATGCCTGGGCGGATGCCACAGGCCATGCTTCCGCGCAGCGTTGATGCTCGCGCCCCGATCCGTCTGGCGCTTTACGTCACGCTCGCGACGTGGTCGATGGTGGCCGCGTCGTGGTCGCTGCGGACCCGGCTGCCGCTCGCCAGCCTTCTCGGCGCCATCTTCTCGCCAGACCTTGATGCGCGAAATCTGATCATGTACGGAGAGTCTGCGCCACAGCGTGCACTGGCGCTTGCTGGCATGCGCTCGAGCGTTGTCCTTGCGCTTTTCGCTGTCGGTCTCGCCCTCCTCCTCAGCCGCGCCCACGGCGTGGCGCTCTACGCGCGAATTGCGACCATATCTCTCCTCGCCGTCTTTACCTTTTCCATGGTCTCGCTCCTCCCTGCCCTCGGGGTCTACCTCGGCATTGCCGCGCCGCACGTCTGGGAACTTGTTCTCACCCTGGCCTTTGCGGTCGTGGTCTTTGGCGCCGAGCTCGCCCAGAGTACGACCTCGCGCGCACGCACAAATGCGCCTCTGCTTCTGCCGTCCGCCATCCGAGCCAACGATGCTCTCCGCCGTGCCGTGGCGCCGCCGCCAGAAGCCTCCGCCGCCCACGCCTCAGAGTAGCTCAAACTTCAAACACAGCTGGTCAGGGTCCGGCCTCCAGACCATAGCCCACGACGCGCTGAGGACGTGGCCAACCCACCCTGCCCACGACGACGCCATGAGCGCAAACAGCGCCGGGCGTGACGATGGCAACTTGGCCACAAGCGAGTCGTAGACGCCAAGCGAAAGCGCGTCCCACACTCCGGCAGCCCACGGCCCCATCGAGCCGTCAAACGAGGCCTCGTCGAGAACAAACCCAAAGTCAAGATCAATCCGGGTGGGGTGCACATTGAGGTACGCCACAATCGGCCGTGCAAGCTGGCCATACAGCGCCGACCACGGCGACCAGATGTCGATGTGCGGCGTCGACGTCCGCACGTCACGCAGCACGAGATGGACCTTGTACGCCACCCGCCGCGGCGCTGGCAGCTTGTTCTGCGCCGCCAGCGACCGGTTACCCGCAGTGTAGCCAAACTTGCGCCGGTGCAAAGACTCGCCACGCTCCGGTGGCGGCGGAAACGTGATCTCCATGTGAATGTCGACCTGGCCTGCGTCGAGCCACGCCAGCGGGCCATGGGTCGTCTCGGTCAGGCGGCGGATGTCCATGTTGCGCAGCGAGATCCGCCACGTGTCCGGCTTGTCGCCAGCGGGGCAATGGCAAACTCGGCAGAGCTCCCGTCTGGCATGGCATCAAACGAGCCGCGGAACCACGTCGCCCGCGAAATGTCCATGTGCTGCCACTGGTAGCGATACGGCTGGAGTACTGCTGACGAGACGGCCAGATCGAGCGGGACTCGCCCAGCCTGGTACACCGCCACCTCGCAGTCGTGGACCTCAAACTTGACAAACTCTTGATGGTACTCGTGCGCGAGGAGAGGCACACCAGACGCCGGGCCGACAGAGTACTCTGCGAGCACATCAGGCAGAACTGCCCGATGCGGCGGCGTCGCCCATGCCAGATGCCGCCGGTCGAGGGCACCGCGGATGCCCGTGACCTCTGCCGAGTGGACCAAGCCTTTGCCTTCCATCCACCGCAGCGCCGAGAGCCGCAGCCGCGCCTTGCGCACACTCAAGTTGAGGTGCTGCGTATTGGCATCGGTGCCGAGCAGGGCGATGGTGTCGGGCGTCCGCAGAATGCGCAGCTTGGCCAGCTCGAGCACCAAGCCGTCCCTTGCCGTAAAGCTCACCTCAACCGCACCCACCACCACCGAGTAGCCAGCATATGCCGTCAGCCGTCGTGAGAGCCAAGCCAGCCTCCTTCGCTCCGCATCCTCACCGCCCCACCATGTCCACAGTCCAGCGCCCACGCCCACCACCGCCCCACCGCCGGCAATGGCCACCAGTCGCTGCATGTACCTCAGAGCTACCCTTGTCGCACTCTCGCACGGCACGCACACCTCCCAACAGGCCGCTCAGTGCAGTCCTGATCCAAAGTCGGTAGTGCCTGCTCGCGAGTCGGCGTCAAGTCATACAGGCTTACGCTGCCACGCGCCGTGCCACGCGCCGTGCCACGCGCCGTGCCACGCGCCGTGCCACTCCCACGCTCACAGCTCTCGGTTTCTCTGTGCTACCTCGTTTCTACAGCGGCTCGAGCCGCATCCTCGCCACCACGTTCATCGACGCGAGCTCCTGGACAAGGAGCTTGGCAGCGTATGGCAGCTGTACCGCCGAGAGTGATGCGGTTGCACGGCAGTACTGGCACCAGTCCTTGTACCCGATGAGGCCGCACTCGCGGCAGACGTGGACGGTAAATGCGTCAGACGAGACCATAAGCCGCTCGATGAGGAGCGCCGAGGTACCGTGCGCGATGAGGCAGTCGCGCTCCATCTCGCCGAGGCGGAGTCCGCCGGACCGCGACCGACCCTCGGTCGGCTGACGGGTGAGTACCGCGCGAGGGCCGCGGGCGCGGGCGTGCATCTTGTCCATCACCATGTGCTTGAGCTTCTGGTAGTAGATGGGGCCAAAGAAGACATACGCCGAGAGCGGCTCGCCGGTGATGCCGGACGTCAGATAGTCCTTGCCCGAGTACGAGTAGCCTGCGCCGATGAGCGCAGCGCAGAGCTCGCCCACAGGATCGCCGGCAAAGACCGTGCCATCGTGAAAGGCGCCCTCGATGGCGCCGGCCTTGCCGCCCATAAGCTCCAGTAGCTTGCCGCACGTCATCCGCGACGGGAACCCGTGCGGGTTCATGACCATGTCCGGCACAATGCCCTCGTCGGTAAACGGCATGTCCTCCTGCTCCACAATGAGCCCACACACGCCCTTCTGTCCGTGGCGCGATGAGAACTTGTCGCCGACCTCGGGCCGCCGCGTCGACCGCATGAGCACCTTGATCACCACAGACGACGACGCGTTCGACGTGATCATCACCTTGTCCACCACGTTGGGGATCGAGAGCTTCCACCGGAGCGGGCTCGGCTGGTACAGCGTCGTGTTCTGTGCATCGAGATTGGCCAGGTTCTCAGACGTATTGACTGGCGACTCCTTCTTGATCATCACGTTGCCCTCCTGGACCGCGAGCCCGACCTCGCAGATGCCGTCCTCGTCGAGGATCTCGTACTGCGAGCCCGGCTCGACGTCGGCCGGCCGCGCCGAGATGCGGTCGATGGTCTGGTTTGGATACTGGCGAATCGACGCCGCGTACTTACGGTACACGGTGCACCGCCCGTAGCCGCGGTCGAGGCTCGCCTTGTTCAGCACCGACGCGTCCTCGATGTCGTAGCCAGAGTACGACATGACCGCCACCATGGCGTTCTGCCCGGCCGGCAGCTTGTGGAACCCGATGAGCTCGATGGTCTTGGTCTGCACCAACGGCCGCTGCGGGTAGACGAGCGTGTACAGCAGCGTGTCGATCCGCGTCAGCTGGTTGTACGCAATCGCCCCGATGGCCTGCTTGCCCATCGCGCACTGGTACGTGTTCCGCGGCGACTGGTTGTGGTGCGGGTACGGAATGAGCCCGGCGCAGACGCCGAGGAGCGTCAGCGGCTCGAGTTCAAGGTGCGTCGTAAGGCCCGGCACAATCTCGCGCTCGTAGAGCGCAATGTGCGCTCCGTTCTCCTCGTTGACATCGAGAAACTCGATGAGCCCGTCAGCCACAAAGTCGTCAAACGACCGCAGGCCCTGCCGGAGCTCGGCAAGCTCGACAGCGCCCACCCGCGGCTGCCCGCTCGCCTCGTCGCAAATAATCAGCGGCCGGCAGAGCCGCCCGCCGTCGGTCGCAACATGGACCGTCTCCCGCTCGTCGTTGCGGTAGATCGAGATGAACGGCGAGAGCCGTCCCACACGCCGCAACGCCCGGAGCCCGGCAACAAGCTCGTTCGGCGCTGCATGGATGCCCAGGATGAGGCCGTTGACAAAGACCAGGTACACGCCTGGTGTGTTGATCTCAAAGCCCGAGACCATCGAAATCGGCTCGACGCCGAGCCCGTACGCCAGCGCAGCCAGCTCATCGTCCGACGAGTCAGTTGTCACATGCGTGAGCAGCGCGAGGTTCTTGACCAGCCCGCAGCTCTCACCCTCGGGTGTGTCTGACGGACAGAGCATGCCCCACTGCGATGGCTGCAGCGCGCGCGGACCCGAGACCTTGCGCGACTTTTCAAACTGCGACGAGATCCGCGTCATCATGCCCATGGCCGCAATAAACGACAGCCGCGAGAGGACCTGCGTCACGCCCGCACGCTCCATCTTGAACCGCCGCAGCGACCAGTTACCTGTCGAAATCGCACGCACCATCCCGTTCGTGATGGTGTCGTGCCGGATCCATTTGGTCACGTCAAACGCCGCAGCCCGGTTCTGCTTGGAGAGCACCGTCTCGGCGTGCTTTCGCAGCTGCGCGTTGAGGTTCTTGAACAGGTCCTCAAACAGCAGCGCGAGCAGCTGGCCCGCAAGCTCCAGTCGCTTGTTTCCGTAGTAGTCCTTGTCGTCGACCGCGCCTCCGCGCGCAACTGCCTCAAAGATCCGCCGGATCATCACCGCGAGGTACACCACCTTGGCGTGGTAGTTGAACGCGCTCACCGGAATGTGCGAGAGGACAACCGAAGCGAGCAGCTCGCGTGCGTCCTCTGTCCGCGACTTGCGTCCCGACCCGTACCCGCGCCGCGAGTGAGCCTGCATCCGCGCTGCAATGTACGCCAGCGCCTGCTCTTGTGTCGAGACTCCCGTCGCGCCGGCCTCCTCCAGAGACGCCGCCAGCGCACGCTGGTGCTCAGAGCCCACAAGCGCCACCACCTCCATGTCCGACGTCACGCCCATCGCCTTGAGCGCCACCACAATTGGCACGTCCTCAGACAGTGCGTTGTGGTTGAGGTACAGCTTGTCGTGCTTGAGGTTGATGTTCGTCCGCGACTTGCGCTCGTGTGTCGACGACGTCACCGTCGCGCCCACATTCCCTTTTTGTCCAGCTGGATGATAATCCGGTTCTTGGACAGCTGCTCCTGGATAAGAATGACCTTCTCCACTCCGCGGATGACAAAGTACCCTCCCGGGTCCAGCGGGCACTCGCCGAGCTCCGCCAACTCAGACTCGCACTTGCCTGTCAGCACGCACTTGGTCGACCGCAGCATGATCGGCATGCGTCCAATGGGCAGGCCCTTCTTGATCACAATCTCGTTGCCGCGCGTAAACTCGACGTCGACCACAATCCGCGCAGAGTAGGTCATGTCACGCAGCCGGCACTGATGCGGCGTTACCGACTCCACCGCCATCATCTCCTCGTCCACACTCGGCTCCTCCACACGAATGTCCTTGTACTCGAGAAAGAACGTCTTGTCCGCCTGAGTCGTCACCCGCGCATTCGCCTTGACAATCTCCTTGATGTCCTTAGTCAGAAAGTAGTTGTACGAGTCGATGTGCTGCTTGACCAGCCCGCGCGTGGCCAGGAACGCCGGCAGCAGCTGAAACTTGTCCTACACTCGCCGCACCGCCGTCCACAGCATCAACCACCACCACACATTGGTGAGTGATGCCAATATCTAGCTAGCTAGCTCTATGGCTAGTGCCTGCCGTGTATGGCGGACATCCCTCCCTCCCCCCCCCCCCCCCCCCTCCCCCTCCCTCCCTCTTTGCCCTCCCTCCCCTGCCCTCCCTCCTTGCCCTCCCGCCCATGACGCGACCATCACACCTCGGCTCCTTCCCTCCCGCTCCCCTCCCTGCCCTCTCACCATACCTCGACAGACTTGATAGGGTCGGACAGCTTCTCCTTGTTGAACAGCTCATCCATCCTGGCACAGTCCTCCCACCCAGCCCCGCCGCTACGTCAAGTGGTACCGTGTCCTGACATGCCCCTCCCCCCCCCCCCCCTCCCTCCTCCAGCCTTGCCCGACTCGTCGAAGCAAAGATGGTGTCGCTGCGTCTTGCTAGTGACCGACCAACTCGCCGACTTGGCCCCACACAGCCATCGAACCAACGCACACTGTATGTCACCTATACACATCCATATCCCCCACACTATAGTTATTGATCATCACGCGCATGGCTACTGGAAGAAGAGAGTTGGTCGTCGCCGGCGATGGCCCATGCCGCGCCGCGATGCTCGGAGCAGATCCAGAGTCTTCTTGCTCCAACAACTCCGGCTTCTCGCGCGCAGCTCGCGCCAATCGCAGCGATGTATGTGTTCTATGTGCTGGCAAATGGTCGACGCTCCGCATCCTGGCTGGCTACCGGCCTGGCTGCCGCCTGACTACCGGTCTGGCTGCCGCCTGGCCCTTCAACCGCTGCGGACTGCGCCCCGTTGACTGACTCGCTCGCCGCTGGCACCAGGCGACACTCCTCCTTCTCCTCCTCCTCCTCCTCCTCCTCCTCACCTTGCAGCTGTGGTACGGACATGGCGGAGAGGGACGATGGAGTGGCGGACGTGCTCACGGCTGCCTCGCTGGGCGACACGGACAAGCTTCGCTGGCTGACCAAGGAGCTCGGCGTGTCTCTGGTGGTACCTGACGGTGAAGAAGGACCGGTTCTCCGCGCTGTAGCCGGCGGCCATCACGACACCGTTCGCTTCCTGCTTGCCGCCGGCGTTTCGGTTGATGAGGCCGATGCCGACGGACGTACCGCGCTCCATCGCGCGGCGCGGTCGGGCGATCTGGCCCTCGTTCAGATCCTGGTCTCGGCCAACTGCGACATCGATGCCCGCGACTCGTCCGGCTCCACCCGCTGCATGCGGCGCTCGAGGGCAAGTACCCGCGCATCGTGGCGTATCTCGTGGAGCAAGGCTCTGACTTTGACGCCCGCAATCACGCCGGCATTGTTCCGCTCCACTACGAGTCGGTCCGCAGCCTGCCCATGGTTGCCCCAGTTGTCGAGCAGCGGCGCCAGGACGAGCTGGATGCCCTGCGCGAGGCTCGCGAGGCCGAGGAAGCCGCCAACACCGCCCGCGTCCGGGCCCTCCTTGCCCCCGTCGATCAGAAGAAGAAGAAGAAGAAGAAGAAACCCAAGACTCGCCGCTGACGCCTTGCCCTGCCCGCAACCGCCGCCTGGACACCCAGCGCTCGCCGCTGACGCCCTGCGCCCTCCATGATCACTCCATCCTCGCCGACATGACCCACACCAACATAGTCCGCAAACACTCTCACACACAACCACACCCTCGACCCATCCGCCTTCTGCATCATACAGACACCCCCCCCCCCTCCCCCCTCCCCCCCCCCCTCCTCCTCCTTCCCAGGGAAGCCCGGTTTCACGACCTTTTTTCGGCCATCACCACCTCTCTTGCTCCGCCCACGCCGCCATGGCCACCACACGGTTTGCCACCGAGCTAGCCCGGGCAAACATCCGCGAGAGTGTGCAAGCTGCACTTGCGTCATCGCCTATGGACGCAGAGCATGTTGTCCGTGCTGTGGCCTGTGGCGAGACCGAGCGCCTTGTCCGTCTCACCGATGCCGTGCCTGCCGAGCTCACCGCCGCCGCCGCCGCCGCCTCGCGGGTCGTCTTCCCGGATCGGGCTCGGCGGACGAGTGTACTGGCGCTGTGGAAGGCGACACAGGTCGTGCGCATCCCCACGGGCCTCCCTGGCCTCGACCATGTCCTCGGCGGTGGCCTCCCACCCGGCATGGTCACCGAGCTCGTCGGCCTGCCCGGCGCCGGCAAGACCCAGATGTGCATGGGCCTGGTGCTCGAGGCCCACGCCCTCGCTGCCAAGCATGCCCTCCATGCCGAGCTGGCCGCAAGTCAGTCGTCGACCCAGGCCCACCCAGCCGCTGCTGCAGCTGCCGCCGGTGGCAAGACGGTGTACATTGATGCCGAGGCGGCGTTCTCGGCCTTTCGGCTGGTGGAGATGGCTCGGTTCCGATACCCAGAGGTGTACGCAGGCAACGACGAGGCGCTGCGCTCGCTGACAGAGTCGGTTCTGGTGTACTCGGTGGCTACCTCTGCGGAGCTTGTGGAGCTGCTGGCCTCGCTGGAGGAGACCGTCATTGCTGAGAGCGTGGGTCTGGTGGTGGTCGATTCGGTCGCGGCCCTCGCCCGCAACGAGTTTGATCGCGCCTCGCTCCCACAGCGACAGTCGCGGCTCTCCAAGCAAGCATCGCTGCTCAAATGGCTGGCGTCAGTCTTTTCCATTCCGGTCGTCGTCACCAACCACGTCTCCAAGCACATTGCGTCGACGACCGACGTTGTGCCGGCGCTCGGCAACACATGGTCGCACGCCGTCAACATCCGCCTCGTCCTCGCTGCTCTCTCTGACACAACCTCGCAACTCTCCGTAGTCAAGTCGCCGTCGGCGCCGCCCGGTCTTGCCTCCTGCTACGCCATCGGCAAGGCCGGCGTGTACCCGGTCACGGCCGAGTCGGGCCCGGGCTAACGGCAGCTCAATGCCGCGCCCGCGCATGCGCCGTCGCCAGCGCTGTCCGCTGCGCGTCGAGCGCCCGACGAAGAGCACGCAAGCCATCGAGATGGGCTTCCGTCGTGGCCAGTCGCGCCTTGAGTGCGGCCCGGCTGGTTCGCGGCGGTGCTGCCTGCTGCCGCGCCCGCGCCTGCAGCCGCGCCTCCATCAGCACCGCCGCCATGCGAGTCGTTTGCATGTCGCGCCGCGAGCGGACCGCCTCGGCCATCGACTCGAGTGTCGTCGCCATGGCCCGCCGCTGCGATACAGCCGTTGGTGGTCGGTACGGCCCCTCGAGCCGCGACGCCGCGTCCGGCCCCAGCGGCAGGTTGGTGTTGTCTGGACCAAGCATCAGTGGCACTCTCGCCAGTAGCTGGCCAGGCATGCCTGGATGTGTAGCTGGCTTGGCGGCGGCGGCGCGCTACCGGACGCATGCAGCCTCTCGGCAAGGTGTGATGTGTACGCTTCCAGCGCATACGTCCGGTGCATCGACCGCTCGAGGTCGTCGTGCATCCGCACAATGAGCCGCTTCATCTCTACGACGTCGGCGGCGTCCACCGCCACCGACCCGAGGCTCGCCTCCATGCCATGCCCAGACGTGCGCGACATCATCGACTCTGTAAAATGGAACGGCGACGGTGCTGCGTCTGCAATCGGCGATGCTGTCGGCGACGTTTGCTGCCTGGGCCGTGTGCGACGGCGGCGGCGGCGACCTTGTGACGGCAGAGTTGGCGGTGACGTTGGCGACGCCGGCAAACTATCCGACTCGGTGAACTCAGTGTGCTCCTCGACCTGGTCCGCCTCGGCGCCTACCTTCCCCTCCCCTGCCTCCACTGTCTCCGCCTCATCACCTCCTACCATCGACATTTGAGCGGGCGGCTCCTCGTGGTCGCCCACAACGTACTCGACAGCGAGCCGCGGCGCCAGCTCCGGGTGCAGGTCGCGGATGGTGCGGATGCCGGCAGCCGTCTCCGGCGTGACCAGACCAAGATCAGCATCAGGCCCGAGCGCCTCGGAGATGCGAGCCCACTCGGCAAGCTTTGCCCTCGAGACCGAGACCGATCGCCAAGCCGGTATGCCCTCGACCCACTGATCGCGGACCAACGGCGAGGCAAAGGCAAGCAGCAGCGGCGAGTCTATGGGCAACAGGTCTGCATGCTCCCCGCTGAGCGCAAAATGCACTTCCAGCGCTCGTGCTCTCAGCTCAAGCCCATGCAGCTCATTGATCGAGTCAGCCACGGGCACAACTCGTGAGACGTCATCGAGCGGAAGCGACAGGAACGGCAGAGGAGCTTCAAAGGCTGCAAACAGCTTGAGCACCCGGCCTTTGACGACAGCATAGACCTCGACCCACTTTGCCTTGATCTTGGACTTTTTCTTCCATAACTTGCCCCTGCCCTTGCCCCTGCCCTTGCCCTTGCTCCCGCCTGCTGTCCGTTGCCACCGGGCTGCCGACTCGAGCCCGCCCACATCGACGTACGCCCGGACGTGGGCTTGGAGACGCCGTGGCTGCGAGTGAAGGAAGGTGTGTGAGAAAGTATCTGACATGCGCGTGCGATATGTATGCACATTGTGTGTACATAAGAGTGTGTGTGGCTAGGTCATGGGAATGCTCAGGGGGGTACGTACTCGATGGCCGCCGCCCATGACAGTAAGCGTGGGTGGCGAGTCAGGTGCGGGGCGCGGCGGCGGGGCGGCGGGGCGGCGGCGGCGGCGCTGCGGGGTCACCCCGGGTATGATGCTGGGCGCCAAGCTCGACAGCAGCAAAGACTGATCATGCGCATGTCACAATCACAGTCACAAGGCATCCCAGTCCGAGTCGTCCGAGTCGACGTCCTCGGGTGCCCAGCCGAGGCGGGCGAGGTCGTCAGGCGCGTCGGGCGAGGGCGGCGGGACGGCCCAGAGGAGAACGGCGCCTGCGGTGGAAGCCGAGACGAGGATGTGATTAAAGGCAAGGGTGGTGAGGCCAGTGATGGTGGCAAAGTGTGCGCTGAGCGTGTCGATGTGCTCGCCGGTGGAGGTCTCAAACACGCCGATGCCGTGGCGGGCGACCGGGTAGTACAGCACGTCGTCGCCCGGCGAGAGCGCGAGCGTCCCGGGAACCGAGTTGAGGGTCAACGAGCCGCCAAAGGTGCCAAAGTTGAGCAGCGTGTTGGCGCCCGAGGCCATGTCCCACTGCCGGATGGCGCCATCGCGGCCGGCCGAGTACAGACAGGCACCATTGCTGGCCATGACAAGCGACGAGACGCCGTGATGGTGGGCGAGGCCGGCGACGTAGCCGGGCGGCAGATCGAGAGGCCCGGCGCTTCCGCTCTCTGACGTCAGCGCCAAGTCGAGGGTCATGAGCCGACCAGCCCGTCGGATGTCGTAGATGCAGATGCTGCCGTCGGCCGAGCCCGAGACCAGGACCGACGCGTCGCCGGATCCAAAGGCGAGCGAGGTGACCACGTCCGCGTGGTTCGGCATTGAGTGGGTAAAGCCACCGGATCGGAGATCAATGAGCCGAACCTCGCCAGTGCCCGAGCCGACCGCCACCAGCGGCGCCGCCGCCGAGCAATCTGGCAGTGCAAGCGAGTGTGCCGCCGAGCCCGAGCCGAGCCGGAACTGGGTGGCGACGACCATGTTGGCTGTGTCAAACAGGGCGACTTCGCCCTTGGCGTCTGCCGAGAGAAACATGCCTGCATCCCGCGGATAAAACTTGACATCAAGCAGCGGTGCTCTCGCCCGTGCTCTCCCCACAACCACCGGCTTCTCCGGCTCGCCATCGACCGCCACCAGCTCGAGGCCGCCAGTCCTTGCCGCCACCAGCACCATTGCCGTCTCATTGTGACCATCGATGGCCACCGTGCTCTTCTGCCCGAGCCCTCCTCCTCCTCCTCCTCCTCCTCCTCCCCTCCGCCTTTCCGTCCGGCCACCCATCCCCCGACCTGTGCCCTGCACTCTCTGATCGCGACCTCGGCTAGGCCCGCCGCCGCCACCACCACCTCCCCCGCCGCCTCCGCTGCCGCTGCCACTCCGCCTTGTCTTGTCGTCCCACTTGGTCTCCACCAGCGCCAGCTCTCGCCACACCGCACCTTCCATCACCTTGCGCAGCTGCCGAGCACCCACTCTGCCCGACCATGCCACCTTGACCACATCCTCCATTCCCTGCAGAGGAGTGCAGCAGTGTCGGGGCAGGGGGGGGGGGGGGGGGGGGGGGGGGCAGCAGCCGAGTCGCATTGGCTCGCGGTTTGGTGGTGGTTGGGAGGGGAGGGCGCAAGGCGGGCGATGGCGGCGTGTACGATGTGCATGGTATGATACAGCTGGCTGGCTGGGGCTGGGGCATCATTCGAGTGGCGGCACATCGGGGTTGTCGACAAAGTCCGCCGAGACCGGCTTGGGGCCCTTGCGGCGGCGGCCGGCGGAGGAGCCCGCGGCTGCGGCTGACGACGAGGCGCCATGCTCGGCAATGTCGGCGGCGGCGTGGTCGGTGACATGGAGCGAGACTGGGCCGGCGAGGCCTGTACCTGCGAGGACAGTGTCGATCGAGTCTGTTGCGCCGTCGGAGCCGTCCGAGTGCTCGTCCTCGTAGAGGTCGAGGTCGGTGGCGGTGCCTGCGGCGATGCGGGCGGCGCGTGCTGCGCGGCGCTTGGCTGCTGCGCGGGCCGAGACGCGCGATTTGGCGTGGTGCATGGGGATAATGGCCGCAGTGCGGCCTGCGGCGTCGTGGTCGCCGTGTGAGAGGCGCGAGAGTGAGATGCGGGCGAGCCTGGCATCGATGGCGGCCGACGAGGCCGCGCCAGGCGCGGTGGCGGCGAGCACCTTGGGGGCCCACGGCATGGTGACGACGAGGTTTCCGGTCGCCTGTGACCGCTGCGCGACAACTTTGTCAGACTGAACCTCTACATCAAGCGCGAGCTGGAGGACCTTGCCCTTGATGGTGACTCGGATGTAGTCGGGCTGGACGTCGACGTCGATGAGCGAGGTGTCGAGGAACTTGGAGATGCGGACTTCGAGGACTGAGGCGAGGGCCTCGTCGTCGTCGACGAGCTTGAATGCATACTTTCCCCAGTTGCATTGGTACACGCGGCCGTCGTCCTTGTAGATGGGCACCACGCGGTCGGGCTTCTTCTCGATGGGGAACGGATTGCGCGCCGCCTCCTTCTCGGCCTTCTCGGCCTCGACCTCTGCGTAGATCTCCTCGCGCTCGTCGGGGGTGAGCTCCTTGAGCTCGCCCGCAGCGCGGGCGGCGAGCCTCTCGGCATAGGCCTGCGCCACGGCGGCGGCCGCCTCGTCGGCCTGCTGTGCGGCGAGAATGACCTCTTCGCGTGAGACATCGGTACCGTCGAGGCTCTCGAGGCGAGGCAGGACGGAGAGGACGTACTCGCGGTACATGGGGTACTTTGCCACCGGGTTGCCGACGAGGAACAGATGGCGCAGCTGCTCGTTAGCGGTGAGGACAGCAATGCACGTCGGGTCTTCCACAAAGTTACACGTCAGATCGAGCTTGTACAGTGACTCGCAGCCCTCAAGGTTCTCGATGACCGAAACGTTGTTGAGCGAGAGCTGCAAATACCGCAGTGCGCGCAGCCTGCTAAGGTTCTCAATCTTCCGGATCACATTGTTCTGCAAGTACAAGATCTCTAGCTCGCGACAAACGTTGTCGATGAGCTGCACACCCTCGCCACAGACACACACATACACATGCGCGCGTGCGCGCGCGCTCTCTCCCTCTCTCGCTGTGAGTCACACACACACACACACACACACACACACACACACACACACACACACACACATGCATACACACACATACACACGTGTGCGCGCCACCCAATCGCCCAATCGCCACGCGCACATACCTCGATCTTCTTGATCTCAAACTGATGGAGGGTGATCTCCTTGAGTGTGGAGAGGACCTTGTCATTGTGCTCGGAGCGCTTGCGGAGGAGTTCCAGGGTGATGCGGGTCATGACTCACACCGACACACTACACAGCAGAGAAGAGAGAGCAGTAAGGGGAGGTACACACTCGGTGTGTTTGCGGTTCTTGTCCCGGAACAGTCTCTGAGCAAAGTGTATCCGTCTCCCGACTGACTGAGGGGCGGCGACTTGGGCGCCAAGTTGAGTCGATTCCGACCTCAGCCGACCAAGCCCGATCCGACCAACACACACACACACACACACACACACACACACACACACATATATATATATATATATATACACACACATACATACATACATGTACATACATATACTTGCACTCAAGCGTATGAGTGCACATCCATCGGTCTGCTCATCTCATGCCACATCGCCGCACACTCGCTCAAAGGCACATCGGACCATGCAGAGTCATACGATCACCCCTCCCTATTCCGATCACCCCTCCCCCCCCACCCACCCTCATCCTCCCTTCATCCATCCCCCTGCCCTCAATACCATCACCATCGCACCGCCACATCGACCGCCACATCGCACCGCCACATCGGCTGTCAAAGCAAACGACTGGCGCAAAGCCACAGGTGCCAACCAACGGCAGCCGAGCCACCACCACCATCACCACCACCACCACCACTCTACTACTTTCCCTTCCAATGGCTTCCCAACCCCACTACGTCGCCAGTCTTCTCCGCGAGCGCTGCTGCCTCACCTGCAACCCGTCGTCGTACGCTGTCTCCGCCCCCCCCCCCCCCCTCCCACCTCGTCCGCCCGTCCAGCCGCCTTGCCCTTTCTTACCCGCACTCACCATGACCCCCACACATACACAGCATACTGCAGCGACTGCTTCATGGTGCCCGCGGCAAAGGCGAAGAAGAGGACAAGATGCGGCGGTACAAGCGGAACTGTGCGGTAGGATGCGACATTGCGTCGCGGATCGATGAGGTGGTTGATGCCGAGGCGCGGGCAAAGATGGCCAAGTGGGGTGATCCTTCTGATGATGGCTACGTCTTCTCTGGTGATGATGTTGACAAGGCTGAGGAAGAGCTCTCCAAGTGGCTCCGTGTCCTCCGCTCGGCCTGCTATGATGAGTGCCACAAGGCATGTGAAGCCTCGGAGGAGGCAACCAACAAGTGCACCCGTGCCTGCTCTGCCGGCTGCGACAACTTCTTCAACGATCTCAAGTAAGACTCGCCGCCATGTACCCGCCATGTACCCGCCATGTACCCGCCATGTACCTGCCGTGTACCCGCCCCTGCATCCGCCTCACTCCGCCCTTTGCCCACATCGGGTCAATACCCCGCCGCCCATCGCAACCACTGTCTACCCGCATCAGCCAACCACCCCGCCTCACCGCCCATCACAACACACCACGCCCTCTCCCTAATCCCATACACTCCACCCATACACTGTGCCATACATATCGTATCACCCCTCCCCCCCCCCCCCCCCCCGCCCCCCCGTCCTCCCAACACCTCGTCGAACAACACCCCTCTCCCCACCACCACCACCACCACCCACCCCCACCACACACACACATACATACATACACCATGGCAGACGACGACACCCTCCCGGCAACCATCACCATTGCGTTCAAGTACAAGAAGGAGACCTTTACGCTGAGCTTTGAGCCGACAGACTCGGTCCTTGCCGTCAAGACGCACCTGTTCACACACCTCCACATCCATCCGCACCGGCAGAAGCTCATCGGCCTGCGCCATGCCGAGACCAAAAAGATGCCTCAGGACGAGGACTTGCTAGAGGACTTGGTTTTCAAGGCCACAAAGGGCGGCCACAAGGTGTTTGTCTCTGGCACGCCTGACGACGACCTCTTTGTCGATCCCGTCGATCTCGACGCCGACGACTTGCCCAACGTCGTCAACGACCTCGACTTTGACTACTTTCCCTCGGCAGAGACCTCTTCATCGCTCGCCGACTCGCCCGAGGTCCAGGCCAAGCTCGACAAGGCCATCGCCGATGTCGACATCCGTATCCTCAATCCGCCGCGCGAGGGCAAGAAGCTGCTTGTCCTCGACCTCGACTACACCCTCTTCGACATGAAGAGCACCGCAGAGTCCATCAACGAGCTCAAGCGCCCGTTCCTCGAGGAGTTTATGACTCTCGCCTACCAGCACTACGACATTGTCATCTGGTCCCAAACAAAGTGGACCTACCTCGAGATGAAGCTCACCGATCTCGGCCTCCTCACCTCGGACGCCTTCAAGCTCATGTTTGTCCTTGACATCTCATGCATGTTCTCCGTCCGCTCCATGTACAAGGGCAAGCCGCGGACTCACCAGGTCAAGGCCCTGCCCATCATCTGGGCCCACTTTCCCGACCGCTTCGGCCCGCACAACACCGTCCACATCGACGACGTCTCCCGCAACTTTGCCGTCAACCCACAGCAGGGCCTCAAGATCAAGGCCTTTAAGCGTGCCGCTGTCAACCGCGCCACAGACCGTGAGCTCTTCCGTCTCTCCGCCTACCTCATCCACCTCGCTACCTCGGTCCCGGACTTTCGCTCGCTTGACCATGCCCGCTGGAAAAAGGTGGTCAAGAAGATCATCACCTCGGCCTCGGTCACCAATCCCGCCGGGGCCTCGTCGTCGTCCTCCTCCTCCAACCCCGACCCCAATTCCACCTCGTGATCGTACAACTTTGCCCCGCCCCCACATGCCCGCCTCACATGCCCTCGTCAGCCTTGGTGCTACGGTAAACTCACGGCTCATCCTCTAAAAATATTGGTTGGCCGTCCCCAGTCTCGACACCCGCAAACGTTCCCTGACCCGCACTCCCCTGTCCATTCACCCTCCACCACTCATCGCCACCTCACCCAGAGCGTCGCACCATGACCCTGATGCGGCTCCTGTCCCTCACTCTGCTGGCAGCACTCACTCTCCCTGCCACAGACTGTCAGGAGACGTACGGCGAGCCCACGCTCCGCTTCTTCACCTTCTCCTCGTCCGAGTCGCAGTTTACCTACGTCGCCCTCTCGACTGTCAATGATTACAACAACCATGTCAACCGCACCAACGCCGTTGAACTCTATCGCTTCGAGCACACGGACATCCTTGATCGATCAGTCTACAAGCGCTGGTTAGACACCCTTGGTGCTCCGGATCTCCTTCCGCTCTACACTGGCCCACGTGCGAGAGAGTTTCTCGACGCAGGCAAAATGTCCGACCTGAGCGATGTGTGGGACGAGACCGGCCTCCACGGTGACGTCCTCCCACTCGCAGACGCTCTCGTTTCGGGCCAGGCCGGGGAAAAGTTCGGCATTCCGCTCCTTGCTACAGGCTCTATGTGCATGTACCGCAAGTCCGTCTTTCGCACCATCGGCGTCTCCACCCCACCGCAGACCTGGGACGAGCTCCTCGCCCTCTGCCAGGCCTTTGCCGACGTCGGCATCCCCTGCCTCGGCAACGACCTCGCCACTCTTCCGCCGACTCAGTACTTTGACTCGCTCGCCATTCGCATGCACGGTAACGAGTTTTACGCAAACTTTACCGATGCCGGTATCTCCTTCACAGACCCACGCGTGCTCGCCGTCTTTGACGAGCTTATTCCGCTCGTCGGCAAGGGCTACTTTGCTCGCACTCCCTCGCCAAGCCCGGGCCTCGATCGCGTTCTCGTCGACATCTCTGCTCTCGCACTTGATCGCGCTGCTGTCATCTGCGGTCTCGAGTCGGTCTCGCCCGTTCTCCTCGCCATGGGCATTCCTAACGACGACATCTCCGTCTTTGCTTTTCCGGTCGTTGACCGTGCGAGTCACCCACCGCCACTGCCGGGCCAGACACAGACACTTCGGCCTTACTCGGCATCGTCGGCATCGTCGGCCTCCCCACCAATGCCGCCCATCCACACGAGGCTCGAGACTTTCTACGCCTCGTTGCTCGCGCGTCTTCGATGGCCCGCCATCTCGCCAACTCACCTGGCATCGTCCCACTCCGCACCTCGCTTGGCGCCCATCTCACCAGCAACCGCTCGCGCCTTGTCTACAACGCCCTCTCCTCCACTCCCATTCTGTATCAGCGGAGTGGTCTGGCCGGCTTTGGCTTTACCTCCATTTTTGCCGGCTGGTCCTCCCTCATCCTTCGCATCTTCTCCGCCGCAAACAATGCCGAGGCCTACGCTGTCCTCGACGCCAGCCTTCCCGAGCTCGAGGCGCTCCGGGTCCGACTCGTTCTCGGTCAAGCCGCACAGCCCGAGTTCTCGCCCCGATCGGGTGCTTTTGCTTCAGCTGTCACGCTCACGCTCTCCTCGCCCGAGGAAGGTGCCGTCATCTACTTTACCCTCGATGGCTCGGAGCCGTCGTTCACTTCGTCTGTCTACTCTGAGCCCATCCGCATCGCCACCTCGGACACCGTCACCGTCCGCGCTACTGCCGCCGTCCAGGGCCTCTCGCTCGCTACCCCGGCTTCTGCCACCTACGTCGTCAACATCCCGCCGGCCACAGACTCGGGCTCAGTCCGCCTCTCGCTCCTGCTCGCCATCGTCATCCCGGTCACTCTCGTTTGCTGCGGCATCTGCGCCGCTGTCGGCTACGTCATCTACCGTCGCAAGTCGGTCACCTACACCCTCGTCTCGGACGCCGAGCTCGTCATCCCGCCCGAGAACCTCCGCGTCCTCCACGTCGTCGGCCGCGGCTCGTACGGCACCGTCTACGCCGGGACATGGCGCGCCACGAGCGTGGCCATCAAGCGCATGCATGCCAAGGTGCTCGGCCCACGCGAGCTCTCCGAGTTTGTGGACGAGGCCCACACGCTGCACCTCCTCCGCCACCCGAACATTGTCATCTTTATGGGTGTCACGCTCGAGCCGCCGGCCATTGTGACCGAGTTTATGGATCGCGGCTCGATGTACGAGGTCCTCCACACGGCCGAGTTGTTCCTCGACCCGTCGATGGTCTTCAAGTGGCGCACAACATCGCACAGGGACTGCAGTACCTCTCGCATGCCGGGATTGTA
>NW_013657616.1:23330-53344 GCF_000142905.1 Thecamonas trahens ATCC 50062
ATCGCCACCTCGGACACCGTCACCGTCCGCGCTACTGCCGCCGTCCAGGGCCTCTCGCTCGCTACCCCGGCTTCTGCCACCTACGTCGTCAACATCCCGCCGGCCACAGACTCGGGCTCAGTCCGCCTCTCGCTCCTGCTCGCCATCGTCATCCCGGTCACTCTCGTTTGCTGCGGCATCTGCGCCGCTGTCGGCTACGTCATCTACCGTCGCAAGTCGGTCACCTACACCCTCGTCTCGGACGCCGAGCTCGTCATCCCGCCCGAGAACCTCCACGTCCTCCACGTCGTCGGTCGCGGCTCGTACGGCACCGTCTACGCCGGGACATGGCGCGCCACGAGCGTGGCCATCAAACGCATGCATGCCAAGGTGCTCGGCCCACGCGAGCTCTCCGAGTTTGTGGACGAGGCCCACACGCTGCACCTCCTCCGCCACCCGAACATTGTCATCTTTATGGGCGTCACGCTCGAGCCGCCGGCCATTGTGACCGAGTTTATGGATCGCGGCTCGATGTACGAGATTCTCCACGCACCGGACCTCGCCATCGACAACTCGATCGCTCTCAAGTGGGCGCACAACATCGCACAGGGACTGCAGTACCTCTCGCATGCCGGGATTGTACACGGCGACTTTAAGTCGCTCAACGTGCTCTTTGACTCGTCGTGGGTGCCCAAGATCTGCGACTTTGGCATGGCGTCGGTCAAGAAAGGCAACACTATTGTTGCCGACGGCAAGCTTGTGGCCAAGGGCCGGGCCATCAAGCACACTGACTCGGGTGTGGTTTCTGCCGCCGGCTCGTCAAGCATTCTCGCTTCGCGGCCGTCGTCGCTGCCGTCAAACGCCGCCTCGCGCTTTCTCGCAGAGTCGTCGTACCTCGTCACCCAGTCGCTCTCTGGCGACGGCTCGGTCATGCACTCGGCAGCCAACGTGGGAACGGTCTTCTGGGCCGCGCCCGAAGTCCTCACCTCGGGATCCTGTGCCATGACCACTCAGTCTGACGCGTATGCCCTGGGCATTGTCCTCTGGGAGATTGCGACCCGCGAGGATCTCTATCCTGGCGAGAACGTCCTCGCCGTCGCCCTCGAGATCCTCGAAGGTCGCCGGCCTGACACCACCTCGATCCCCACCGCGCTCTCGGGCATCATCCCGGTCATTTCCGCTCTTTGGGCCCAACGAGCCTCGGACCGCCTTGATCTCGACGCCGCCGTCGCCAAGCTCGGCACGCTTTACTCGCCTGAAAATGTGACCTATCCGTCGTCGCTCTCAACGCCGACCGGCTCGCTCATCGTCGTCCATTGCGTCCTCCGCAACGCGCGCGCCATGCTTCTTGTCAACATCGACGACACCATCGCCCGTCTCCGCATGTTCCACGACTCGTTCCCGCATCTCGCCAAGGCTGCCGCTGTCACCATCCTCCAATGGGGGCTTGGTTGGGTCACTCTCGGCGTCCACCGTCCGAGCCAGCTGCCGGACGTCCTCTTCCTCGTCGAGTCGCTCGCTTCCTCAGAATCGGGTCCCATCGCCATGCTCGTTGCTGAGGGCACCATCGTCTCTTCGAAGGACTCTTTCGGACACCACACGCTCGGCGGGCCTGTCATCGAAACGCTGCGCGCCAGCTGGGCCACTATGTTTGGCACCAAGGGCTCCGGCTTTGACACCCTCTCCCCGCAGACTGGCATCGGTACAAACGCCCGCCAGCGTTCACCCCCGCCGCTGGCGGAAGCATGGGACCACGCCGTTCCGGGCGGTATGTTCATCGCCACGACGACTCTCGCCAACCAGCTCAAGTCCTTGTCCAAAATCCAAGTCATCCGCATCCCTTGGCTCGTCAACGATGAGCCGGTCTTTCAGCTTGTCGACGCCTCGGGCGTTGCCGTCACAGACGTGGCCAAGCCCATCACTGCTCGCGACTACCGTACCCACTCGGACGAAGCCATCGACAGCAATGCCGATAACGACCTTGGCTCGTTGGGCTCACGTCCGCCGCTTCCGCCGACCGCCGCCGCTACACCCTCGGCCGTCACCCGCGCCGCCGCCGCCCTCGACGACCTGCTCGTCAACTCGGCAGACTTACAAGACTCGGCACTGGTGTGCTCGCTCGACGTTGACGACAACTCGCACTCCCCTGACTCATCGACGTCGTCCCCCGCATACGCCGCCCAGCCGAGCTCGGATCACCGCCCGGGACGCTCGACCATGGCCGTCACCAAAAGCAATTTTACCGCAGAGTCGAACTCAAACATCTCGCCGTCGCAGCCGCTGGCTCCTACCGTCCAATCACCGCCACTCTCGACATCGGGCGGCTCGGTGATGCTCCGGTCGTCCGGCGCGTCAAACCGTCACTCCTCGCCATCCTCGTCATCCTCGTCATCCTCGTCATCCGCTCTTGACACTGCCTCGTCGTTGTCGGAAGCAGAGGAGCAGATGGAAAACGCCGTCGGCCGCGAGTTCTCAAGATGGGACCTTCCGCGCTGGGCCGTCCTCCACATGATGGAGGCGTGCGGCGACGCATGGCTCGGCTCGATGGCCATGGCCTACGAGGCCGTGCTCTCGGGCCAGCCAGTAGTGGTCAAGGTCCTTCTCCGGCAGAAGATGTCGCCTGGCGACCTGGTGAGCTTTGCCGAGGCCGCCGCCCGTGCTACGCTCGCGTCGGCGGTTGGCGTTGTCGGCCCCATCGCGGTTTGCCTCGACGCGCCGCTGCTCGCAGTCGTCAATCCGCGCTACGACACCGGCTCGCTTCACGACGCCATGACTGGAGTCTCGCCGCTGGTTCTCGATCGGCGTGGGTCGTACGCAGTGGCCACGTCGATGACCGAAGCTCTGGCCAAGCTACACGCCGAGACAGGGCGTGCCCACGGAGCGCTGCGCCCGACCAACGTGGTACTGGTCGGCGCCAACGGCTCCATCCTCTCAGCCCACGTCATTGACTTTGGCTTTGGAGAAGTCAAAACCTCGCTCGGGACGCAGACCATGGTTCCGACCGTGGCGTACATGTCGCCGGACGACCTGCGCGGGAGCCTCGACTCGATGCCTGGTGACGTCTTTGTCGTCGGCACACTCCTCTACGAGATGCTGACCGGGCTCTCGGCATTTGCTGGCCGCAACGCTATCGAGGTCTCGCACGCCATCATTTCCGGTGAGCGGCCTCAGCTCACCGAAGCAGAAATCGAGTCGCAGGCCATGCGCCGCCTCATCGCCTCGTGCTGGCTCTCGGACGCAGCTGCGCGTCCGACCATGGCCGAAATCGCTACCCAAGTCGCCGCCCTCGACGTCACCGACTTTGTCCAGACCGGTCCCGCTGCCCGTGTCGCCGCCGAATCTGCTGCCCGCGTCGCCGCCGCCACCAAAGCCGCTACTGCCAAAAAGGCCCGCACACCCCGCCATGCCCATCGCCGCCTCTCATCGGTCTCCGTGGCGTAGAGTCTGAAGGCCGTTTGTTGGCAGGTAAGGACTGCGGGTCAAGTATGTCACGGCGCACCACCCCCCTCCCCCCTCCCTCCTTCCATCAACCAATGTTCCTCAATTTAACCACCACCACACAAACGCAATCATCTGCACTCCCGCTCTTAGCCGATGACCCGCAAGCGCACACACGCACACACACACATACACACACACACACACACACACGGCTCGCCATCCCATTCCCCGTCCCCACTCCCCACACAACCGAAACCAACTCTCGCAGCATTTGAAATCATTGTGGTTGTGGTCAGAAATGGGTTTGGGCATGGCTATCAGACGTGCAACGTTCGTCTTTGTCGCGGTCGTGGTCGTAGCGCTTCTTGTGCAAGTCGCATCGGTCGGAGCAGTTGATGACCAGACGGGTCAACCCGATGTGGCAAACCCGACACCATCGACCTTGGCACCATCCTCGGCATCGTCCTCGCCCGCATCAGTCAATGCCATGGCCAGTCGATCGTCGTCAACCACACCCGTCGCCCAGTCATACCATCCAACAACGCTCCGCATGCACATGCACTCGGCGCCCAACTCTCAATTCACTCTCGTCGGCATCGCCATGGCAGACTACTACAACGCGTACATGAACGGATCGTCGTCGATCTCCGTCCTCCGCTTTCCCTTCACCAAACTACTGGATCGGTCCAACTTTGCTAGTTGGCTCACAACGCTGGGCGCGCCCGATGTGCTGCCGCACTTTCAAGGCCCGCGGCCGAACGACTTCTTTGACGACGGCCTCCTAGAGGACTTGACCGACATCTGGGACGAGTACGGCCTCCATGATGACGTCTTGCCGCTAGGCATTGAGGCGTCCACCGGATCGGATGGCAAGAGGTACCAGGTCCCCATGATAGCGGCCGGCTACATGTGCATGTACCGCGCCTCCATCTTCGACACCTTTGACATCTCCCCGCCGGTGACATGGATCGAGCTTCTTGCAGTCTGTGCCAAGTTCAAGGCGGTCGGCATTCCGTGCTTCGGCACCGATCTCGACGGCGTGCCCCCCACTCAATACTTTGACTCGCTCGCCATCCGCATGCACGGCAACGAGTTCTACGCCGCCCTCTTTGACGCCCAGATCCCGTTTGACGATCCGCGCATCCTGGCCGTCTTTGACGAGCTCGCCCCGCTGCTTGATCTTGGCTACTTTGGCCTCGAGCCATCGTCGATCCCCGGCGTCAGTCATCAGGTCGTTGGCATTCCCGCCCTTGCCCGTGGTGAAGTTGCCATTGTCTGCGGCATCGAGTCGGTCTCGGCCTATGTCGGTCTCTTTGGTGTGCCTGACGACGACATTGCTGTGTTTCCCTTTCCTTCGTTTGATGCCTCCCATCCGGCCGCAACCGCCGGGCCCAAGAGCGATACCTCGGCAGCACTTGGTGTCCTCGGCATTATGGGCGTGCCATGTAATGCTGCGTTCATTGACACTGCCAAAGACTTTGCCCGGCTCATGGCCGACAAGTCGGCCATGGCCACTATCCTCGCCAACCGCCCTGGCATCGTCCCACTGCGGTCCTCGCTCGCGTCTCTTCTCACTACCAACCGCTCACGGCAGGTCTACGAGACCCTGGCATCGGCCCCAGTCGTCCTCCGCAGCACCGGTATCGCTGGCTTTGGCGAGCCTGCTATCTTCATGGAGTGGGCCAACCTCGTCTTTAGCTTTTATGCCGGTAACAACGCCGCCGAGTCTCGTGCAGTCCTCGACACTACCCTCGTTGTTCTCGAGTCGCTGCGCCTGAGACTCGTCCTCGGTCAAGCCGCACAGCCCGAGTTCTCGCCCCGATCGGGTGCTTTTGCTTCAGCTGTCACGCTCACGCTCTCCTCGCCCGAGGAAGGTGCCGTCATCTACTTTACCCTCGACGGCTCGGAGCCGTCGTTCACTTCGTCCGTCTATCTTCGGCCCATCCGCATCGCCACCTCGGGCACCGTCACCGTCCGCGCTACTGCCGCCGTCCAGGGCCTCTCGCTCGCTACCCCGGCTTCTGCCACCTACGTCGTCAACATCCCGCCGGCCACAGACTCGGGCTCAGTCCGCCTCTCGCTCCTCCTTGCCATCGTCATCCCGGTCACTCTCGCTTGCTGCGGCATCTGCGCCGCTGTCGGCTACGTCATCTACCGTCGTAAGTCGGTCACCTACACCCTCGTCTCGGACGCCGAGCTCGTCATCCCGCCCGAGAACCTCCGCGTCCTCCACGTCGTCGGCCGCGGCTCGTACGGCACCGTCTACGCCGGGACATGGCGCGCCACGAGCGTGGCCATCAAGCGCATGCATGCCAAGGTGCTCGGCCCACGCGAGCTCTCCGAGTTTGTGGACGAGGCCCACACGCTGCACCTCCTCCGCCACCCGAACATTGTCATCTTTATGGGCGTCACGCTCGAGCCGCCGGCCATTGTGACCGAGTTTATGGATCGCGGCTCGATGTACGAGGTCCTCCACACGGCCGAGTTGTTCCTCGACCCGTCGATGGTCTTCAAGTGGGCGCACAACATCGCACAGGGACTGCAGTACCTCTCGCATGCCGGGATTGTACACGGCGACTTCAAGTCGCTCAACGTGCTCTTTGACTCGTCGTGGGTGCCCAAGATCTGCGACTTTGGCCTATCGTCGGTCAAGAAGGACGGCAGTCTCGCCGACGCTCCGCTGGTGACCAAAACCCCGCGAGGCGCAGCAATCGCAGCAGCTGCTTCAGATTCGTTCTCTACTCTCGCAGCTGGGTCGGCATTGTCGATCGGCTCGGTCCGGCTCGGCTCGGTGCCGTTTTCATCTCACGCACTCTCCGATGGCAGCGAGGAGCAGCTGCAGCTTGCGGCCAACGTGGGGACAGTGTTTTGGGCTGCGCCCGAGGTGCTTGTTAAGGGCAAGGAAGCGCTGACGACCGAGTCAGATGCGTATGCGCTCGGGATCACCTTGTGGGAGCTGGCGACACGACAGGACCTCTTCCCGCGCGAGAACGTGCTTGCTGTTGCCCTCGAGGTGGTCCACGGGCGGCGGCCTCCTGTCGAAGCTGTCCCCGCCTCGTGCGCCGGCATTTTGCCCGTCATGAAGGCACTGTGGAATGGCGATGCCGCCAACAGGATGCGGCTCGACGAGGCTGTCGAAGCGCTTGGTGGGCTGTACTCTCCGGAGCAGGTCATCTACCCCTCATCGCGGTCGGCGCCGTCCGGAAACATCATTGTCTTGCACTGCGTCATCCGCCATGTTCGCGACAGGCTGTTGACTGACATCGACAACGCCGTGACTCAGCTCAGGGTGTTCCACGACGCAATGCCGCAGCTTGCAAAAGCGTCGTCCATCACTATTCTTCAGTGGGGCCTCGGCTGGGTCACCTTTGGCGTCCACCGCCCGAGTCAACTCCTCAACTTTCACTTCCTCATCGCTGACAAAGTCGGGCCCGTCACCATGCTTGCTGCCGAGGGCACCATTGTGGCCTCCAAGGACTCGTTCGGTCATGAGGCTCTGGGGGGGCCAGTCATGGCCACCATTGCCACCCGCTGGGCTTCCATGTTTGGCACTTGTGGCTCGGGCTTTGATGCCCTCAAGCCCCAGACCAGCACCACGACACAAAGCTCGGCCTCGCCGCTGCTCTCGGACGCTTGGCAGCACGCGGTGCCCGGTGGGATGTTTGTGGCCACAGAGGGCCTCGCTACTCAGATCCGCGAACTTGGCCAAACCAAAGTGGCCAAGATCCCGTGGCTCGTCGAGGGTGAACCAGTCTTCCAAGTCGTTGACTCTACCGGTGTCGCTGTCGCCGACGCTGCCAAGCCGCTCACTGCACGCGATCGGTCGAACGGTCCACATGCTGTCGCTCCGTCCGGCACGACTGCGGTCGGCCACAACGGTGAGCTGGTCATCTCCGCCCCCGACCGTCGCAGCCGTCCACCACCCTCCGGCAGTGAGAGCCATCGGAGCCATCGGACAGCAAGTACAGCACGGTCGTCGGCTGCCCTGGACGACCTTCTCGTCGGCTCAACCGAGTTTCACGACTCGGCCATCGCCATGTCCCTCAATCTGGGTTCGTTGAGCAACACCGCGAGTCGGACAAGTCTGCCACATCCCGACGCCACCAAAATCACGCCGGGTCCGGGCTCATTGTCGACGTCATCATCGTCGTCAAGCTCTGTGCCGTCGGAGGGCGAGAACAGGACAAACGGTTCGCCGACCACAATCGGTGCCCCTGGCAGTTCCAGCTTGGCCTCGTCGTCGTCGGATAATTCATCGTCGTCGGTGGCGGTGTCGTCAGCGTCGACATCGTCGTCATTGTCCGACGAGGAGCAGCTCGAGGCTCAGGAGTCGCTTGAGCTCTCCAAGTGGCACCTGCCACGGTGGGCAATTGTGGCCATGATGGAGAACTGTGGCGGCGCATGGCTCGGCTCGATGGCCATGGCCTATGAGGCCGTGCTCTCAGGCCAGCCAGTAGTGGTCAAGGTCCTTCTCCGGCAGAAGATGTCGCCTGACGACCTGGTGAGCTTTGCCGAGGCCGCCGCCCGTGCTACGCTCGCGTCAACGGTCGGCGTCGTCGGACCCATCGCGGTTTGCCTCGACGCGCCGCTGCTCGCAGTCGTCAATCCGCGCTACGACACCGGCTCACTCCACGACGCCATGACCGGAGCCTCGCCGCTGGTTCTCGATCGGCGAGGCGCACATGCAGTGGCAACGTCGATGACTGCCGCGCTGACCAAGCTACACGCCGAGACAGAGCGTGCCCACGGAGCGCTGCGGCCGTCCAACATCTTCCTCGTCGGCTCCAACTCCACCATCATCTCGGCACACGTCACCGACTACGGGTTCACCACCGTCAAGACCACCCTCGGGACTCAGACCATGGTCCCAACTGTGGCGTACATGTCGCCGGATGAGCTCCGTGGAAACCTCGACTCGATGCCTGGCGACGTTTTTGTCGTCGGCACGCTCCTCTACGAGATGCTCACCGGGCAAGTCGCCTTCTCGGGGCGCAACGCCATTGAGGTCTCGCAGGCCATGGTTTCGGACGCCCGGCCGTCGCTCACGGACGCCGAGATTGTCTCCCCCATCCTACGCCGCATCATCGATGAGTGCTGGGCCTCCAAGCCTGCATCACGGCCCACCATGAGTGAGCTGAGCAAGCAGCTCGCGGCACTCAAGGTCGACGACTTTGTCCAGACCGGCGCCGCAGCTCGCAACGCCAACGAGACCGCAGCTCGCATCGAGGCTACCCGCAAGAAAAAGCGCGGCGTCAACTCACTCTCGCAGATGCGCCGTGGCATCCAGAGCGATCCTAGAGCCATGTCCTCGTAACAGGCAACCAATTGCAGCCTGAAATTGAGAGGCGCACGCAAACAATTTGGACTCTGTTAAATTGGTGATTTAATCACGGCGAGCGGAATATTTGTCATACCTAACCAACCCGCACCCCCCAACACCCGCAACCTGCCAGCCCAGCGTTGCCAACACCAGGACACCCCTCCTCAGCCGAGTCACTCAAGCCCGGTGAGAACCGAGCAAACAAGCTGTCAATGAGCAGACGCGGCCACGGCGAGGGCAGTACAAGATGGAGCAAGGACTCAAGGCGCATCATACACACACCCATGCCTCTTGTCTCCCTCATCCTTGCCATGTTTGTTCTCCTCCTTCCTATTGGCCAACTCACCCGAGCAAGTGACGCCCCAGTCAGTATGGGTCGCGCCAATTTGCGCATGCATGTCTACTCTGCGCCATCATCTCAATTCACCCTTGTCGGCGTGGCCATGGCAGAGTACTACAACGCACACGTCAACGATTCAAGTCATATTGACGTCATTCGCTTCCCTCTGCAGCAACTTCTCGATCGATCGATCTACTCGTATTGGGTCGACGCGCTCGGTGGTCCAGACGTCTTGCCGCTCTTTCAAGGTGCGCGGGCGAAGGAGTTTGTCGATAGTCACCTCCTCGTCGACCTTACTGATGTGTGGGATGAGACTGGCCTCACCGGTGACGTTTTTCCGCTTGTGGATGACGCTGTCACAGACTCGAGTGGCCAGGGCAGGTACGCCGTGCCCACTCTCGGCTCGGGCTCTATGTGCATGTACCGCGCATCGGTCTTTGCCGCCCACGGCGTCCAGCCTCCGGCGAGCTGGAAGGCCCTCCTCGAGCTCTGTGCCGTCTTTCATGCTGTTGGCATTCCTTGCTTTGGCACCGATCTCGAGACGCTGCCGGTCTCGCAGTACTTTGACGGGCTCGCGGTGCGGATGCACGGCAACATGTTCTACGCTGACTTTTTCGACGGTCATGTCTCGTTCACTGACCCGCGAGTGCTTGCCGTCTTTGAGGAGCTCATCGATCTCATCGAACTCGGCTACTTTGGCATGCAGGCATCGTCGCTGCCTGGCCTCTCCAGCGAAGTGGTGAGCTTTGGCGCGCTCGCCCGCGGCGACGTCGCCGTCATTTGCGGTCTCGAGTCGCTCTCACCATACCTCACGCTGTTTGGCGTGCCCGACGATGACGTCCTTGCCTTTCCCTTTCCCACTGTAGCTCGGACCCACCCGCGGGCCACTGCCACGGCTGAGACCGACACCTCGGCAGCACTCGGGGTTCTGGGCATCATGAGCATCCCAAAGAACGCCGTCTATCTGGCCGAGGCCAAGAACTTTGCGCGGATCACCATGACCAGGGAGGCGACAACCGCCATTCTGGCCAACCGGCCTGGTATGGTTCCGCTCCGTAGGTCGATGGCTTCACTCCTCACCACCAACCGCTCTCGGCAGGTCTTCGACATGTTTGCCTCGTCGCCAATCCTCCTCCGCAACTCGGCGCTGGTCGGCTTTGGCATCCCCGCGGTCATCGACGGTTGGTGGCAAACGCTACTTCGATTCTACTCGGCACCCAACGGCGCTGAGGCCCGTGCTGGGCTCGTCAGCGATCTCGCCGCAGTCGACGCGCTCCGAGTCCGACTTGTCCTCGGCCAGGCTGCGCAGCCCGAGTTTACTCCTCCGTCGGGCACGTTTTCCAACACGGTCAGCGTCGTCATTTCGTCGTCCCAGGACGATGCCGTCATCTACTTTACCCTCGATGGCTCGGAGCCGTCGTTCACTTCGTCTGTCTACTCTGAGCCCATCCGCATCGCCACCTCGGACACCGTCACCGTCCGCGCTACTGCCGCCGTCCAGGGCCTCTCGCTCGCTACCCCGGCTTCTGCCACCTACGTCGTCAACATCCCGCCGGCCACAGACTCGGGCTCAGTCCGCCTCTCGCTCCTCCTTGCCATCGTCATCCCGGTCACTCTCGCTTGCTGCGGCATCTGCGCCGCTGTCGGCTACGTCATCTACCGTCGCAAGTCGGTCACCTACACCCTCGTCTCGGACGCCGAGCTCGTCATCCCGCCCGAGAACCTCCGCGTCCTCCACGTCGTCGGCCGCGGCTCGTACGGCACCGTCTACGCCGGGACATGGCGCGCCACGAGCGTGGCCATCAAGCGCATGCATGCCAAGGTGCTCGGCCCACGCGAGCTCTCCGAGTTTGTGGACGAGGCCCACACGCTGCACCTCCTCCGCCACCCGAACATTGTCATCTTTATGGGCGTCACGCTCGAGCCGCCGGCCATTGTGACCGAGTTTATGGATCGCGGCTCGACGATACAGGTCACCCGTCATACCGTCGCAAGTCGGTCACCTACACCCTCGTCTCGGACGCCGAGCTCGTCATCCCGCCCGAGAACCTCCGCGTCCTCCACGTCGTCGGCCGCGGCTCGTACGGCACCGTCTACGCCGGGACATGGCGCGCCACGAGCGTGGCCATCAAGCGCATGCATGCCAAGGTGCTCGGCCCACGCGAGCTCTCCGAGTTTGTGGACGAGGCCCACACGCTGCACCTCCTCCGCCACCCGAACATTGTCATCTTTATGGGTGTCACGCTCGAGCCGCCGGCCATTGTGACCGAGTTTATGGATCGCGGCTCGATGTACGAGGTCCTCCACACGGCCGAGTTGTTCCTCGACCCGTCGATGGTCTTCAAGTGGGCGCACAACATCGCACAGGGACTGCAGTACCTCTCGCATGCCGGGATTGTACACGGCGACTTCAAGTCGCTCAACGTGCTCTTTGACTCGTCGTGGGTGCCCAAGATCTGCGACTTTGGCCTATCGTTGGTCAAGAATGATGTGGCTGGTGGTAGGCCTGTGGCGCCTAGTGCAGTGCAGACGTCTGATGCGGCTCTCTCATGGGCAATGCCGTTTACGAGGCATGATTCGGTCAAATCGTCCCGCGGCTGGGCGACTGGGGCGGTCGACAGCTCTCGTCTGGTATCGGTCGAGGCCGATGATGGCTCCGAGTTAATGACGATGAACACGACCGGGACGATGTTCTGGGCGGCACCCGAGGTGCTGATGGGCGGCAAGGAAGATTTGACCACCGAGTCTGATGCGTTTGCCCTGGGTATTACGCTGTGGGAGTTGGCAACGCGCGAGGACCTGTATGCCGGGGAGAACGCGCTTGCAGTGGCGTTGCAGGTAGTGGGCGGGCGGCGGCCGGAGATTGCGATTGTGCCGTCGGGACTGGTGGGGCTGGTCCCGGTCATGACTGCGCTCTGGGCGGCTGAAGCGAGCGAGCGGATCAGCCTTGACGAAGCGGTGAATGAGCTTGCTGGTATGTACTCTGCAGAACAGGTGGTGTATCCGTCAACGCCCGAGGTGCCGTCTGGCCGAATCATTGTGGTCCACTGCGTGATGCGCGGGGTGCGCGATGAGCTGCTGCGGAACGTGGATCGCTCTGTGGAGCGCCTTCGTGCCTTTCACCAGAGCATTCCGTGGATGGCGCAGGTGGCATCGGTGGCGATCTTGCAGTGGGGCCTCGGGTGGGCCACGCTCGGCCTCCACCGGCCTAACCAGCTCTTGGACTTGCTGTTGATGCGAACAGTCGAGGTGGGGGCGGTGACAATGATGGCTGCTGAGGGGGTGATTCTTTCGTCGCGCGACGGGCGTGGGCACAAGCAGCTGGGTGGTCCGGTGATGGAGACGCTGCAGTCGTGCTGGGTGGAGATGTTTGGCCCGAGCGGCTCGGGCTTTGACGGCTTTCGGCCAGAGACGGCTTCTAATGCGAATGTGTCGGTCTCACGACCGCTGCTCTCCGAGTCGTGGAGCCATGCGGTGCCCGGCGGTCTGTTTGTGACATCGATGGAGCTTGCGAGTCAGATCAAGAAACGTGACGGCGTGCAGGCTGTCCGGCTGCCATGGCTAGTCCACGGCGAAGTGGTGCACCAGGTCGTGGTGCATGACGAGGTGTCGGTCTCAGAGGTGGCGCGGCCGTTGCGGGCTGGCGAGTCGTGGAACTGTAACAGCGACGAGTCGGTGGTCCTGGCAGATGCAGCGACAGAGGTTGATGCCGGGGATGAGCTTGTGCCTAACCTCATGGCTGTGGCATCGATTCCGCTTGAGGCGCGTGATGGTTCTGCGGCCAAAGTGATGTGCTCTCACTCTGTCGGGGCGGTCATGATGGCTGGCCCTGGGACAAGCAGTGTCATCTCACCATCTCCGTCGACGTCAACAGTGTCGTCGTCGTCGTCGTCGTCTTTGTCATTGTCGTCGTCTTCGCCATCGCTGTCGTCAGGAGAAGAGCAGGTCGAGTTGACCGAGTCGATGGTCCTCCCTGACTCGCCGAGCCGGTCGAGGCAGCTGGTCAAGTGGGAGCTACCGCGCTGGGCAGTGGTGAGCATGATGGAGTCGTGCGGGGAAGCGTGGCTCGGCTCGATGGCAACAGCCTACGAAGCGGAGCTCCAGGGCCAGCCGGTGGTGGTCAAGGTCCTGCTGCGGCAGAAGATGTCGCCGGACGAGCTGGTGAGCTTTACCGAGGCCGCTGCCCGTGCTACGCTCGCGTCGGCGGTCGGCGTCGTCGGCCCGATTGCTGTCTGCCTCGACGCGCCGCTGCTCGCAGTCATTAATCCGCGGTACGACACAGGCTCGCTCTACGACAGCATGACGGGCATCTCGCCGCTAGTGCTCAACCGCCGCGGCGTGCACACTGTGGCAAAGTCGATGACTGCCGCGCTGGCCAAGCTCCACACCGAGACAGGGAGGGCGCACGGATCGCTGCGGCCGACCAACGTGATGCTCGTCGGGGCGAACCGGGCGATCATTACAGCGCACATCATCGACTTTGGCTTTGGAGAAGTCAAGTCCTCGCTTGGGACGCAAACCATGGTCCCAACCGTGGCGTACATGTCACCGGATGATCTGGGCGGCGAGATGGACTCGATGCCCGGCGATGTGTTTGTGGTCGGCACGCTCCTCTACGAGATGCTGAGCGGCGAGCAGGCGTTCGAAGGCACAAACGCCATTGAGGTCTCGCGCGCCATTGTGGTCGGGACGCGGCCAGCTGTGACCTCAAGCGAAGCCCGTTTGCAGCCGTCCGTGAGCTCATCCGCGACTGCTGGCAGCCGCATGCGCACATGAGGCCATCAATGTCCGAGCTCGCCTCCCGAATCGCCGCACTTACGGTGAGCGAGTTTGAGCTCTCACCGCGGGCAATGGACAAGTACGGCAGTGGCTGAATGGGGCATGTGTGTCGGCACCAGTGCGGCATCAGCATCATCTGTCGTTGTAGATCGGTGAAGTGAATACCGACATGATCGAGATCCCGCCAGCCGATGTGACAGAGATGGCGGCCGAGGGAGACTGACCCAGCCATGGGCGGGTCGAGGAGTGTGAGCCATGGGCGAGCTGACGAGTGAGCCATCAGCGGGTCGAGGAGTGAACCATCAGTGGGCCGAGGAGTGAGCCATCAGTGGGCCGAGGAGTGAGCCATCAGTGGGCCGAGGAGTGAGCCATCAGCGGGTCGAGGAGTGAGCCATGGGCGGGCCGAGGACACACTTGACCCCCCCCTACCCCTACCCCTACCTCTCTCTCCCTGGTGTCTGTGTCTGTGCGTCTGGGTCTGGGTCTGTGTCTGGTCTGTCTTGCTGTGTCTGGGTCCGACTGTTCCGCCTGAGCGACCTGGTCACCATGGACGACATGCCCGATGAGGTACGTAGGATGGGGGGGGGCATGGGCATGGGCATAGGCATAGGCATGGGCATGGGTGACTCATGGTGATTGTGTTGGGTGGGTGGGTGCTGGGTGGTCGTGGGCGTGGTCATGGCCATGCTGTTCCGTCGGTGGTCGTGGCCGTACTGTTCCGTCGCCGCCTGCTGGCTGTGTTCGTCATCATCATCGTGCTCGTCACCGTCACTGTGCTCGTCATCATCATTGTGCTCGTCATCGTCATCATCATCGTGCTCGTCATCGTCACTGTGCTCGTCATCATCATTGTGCTCGTCATCGTGCTCGTCACCGTGCTCGTCATCGTCACCGTGCTCGTCATCATCATCGTCACCCTGCTCGTCATCATCACCGTGCTCGTCATCGTCATCGTCACCGTGCTCGTCACCGTGCTCGTCACCGTCACTGTGCTCGTCATCATCATTGTGCTCGTCATCGTCATCATCATCGTGCTCGTCATCGTCACTGTGCTCGTCATCATCATTGTGCTCGTCATCGTGCTCGTCACCGTGCTCGTCACCGTGCTCGTCATCATCATCGTGCTCGTCATCGTGCTCACTGTGCTCGTCATCGTCATCATCATCGTGCTCGTCATCGTGCTCATCACCGTGCTCGTCACCGTGCTCGTCACCGTGCTCGTCATCGTGCTCGTCACCGTGCTCGTCATCGTCACCGTGCTCGTCATCATCATCGTCACCGTGCTCGTCATCATCACCGTGCTCGTCATCGTCATCGTCACCGTGCTCGTCATCGTGCTCATCACCGTGCTCGTCATCGTGCTCGTCATCGTGCTCATCACCGTGCTCGTCATCGTGCTCGTCACCGTGCTCGTCATCGTGCTCGTCACCGTGCTCGTCATCGTGCTCGCCATCGTGCTCGTCACCGTGCTCGTCATCATCACTGTACTCATCATCATCATCATGCTCGTCATCGTGCGAGTCATTCTCGTATTGGTACAGATCCTCCTCTCCATCCTGTCCCGCCTCGACTTGGCCTCCCTCGCCGCCGCACGCGCCGTCTCCTCCCGCTGGCACCGCATCGCCACAGACTTTACCATCGGCCGCGCCCGCTACCGCTCCCTCTTTGGCCGCCGCCAGGTCCTGGCAAAGTCGGCTCTCTGCAAGTGGCTTGCCAACCCGACGACGCCACAAGCAGCTGCGACGCAGGCCGCGACTCAGGCCGATACGCCTGACGCGCCTGGATCTGCTGCAGCTCCAGTCATTCCGCCAGCACTGATGCTGATCGATCCGCCCAAGCCGCTCCACAGCGACAACGCTGCCGCCTACGAGCTTGCCATACGAGCGGGCCCGTGGCGATTTGACCTCGCTGCCGCCTCGCACCGCTCTGGTGTCGATCTTGCCGGGCTTGCCCTCAAGGACCGCGTCCCGCTGGCTGTCAAGCTCGGCTACATGACCTGGATGGACGCCGTCCGCGCCCGTCTCCGCATCGAGGTCACCAACCGTCCAGACCCGGCCCTCGCCACCATCAACATCCTTTCGTACACCTGCGACTCGCCGATCCTGGGCCAACGCTACATGATGCCGTACCTCGACTTGATCAGTTCTCTCGAAAGAACAGCGCACGACGCGCTCTCACGACTGCACGAGGCCGAAGCTGACCCCACGATCTCAAGCACCGCGCTGGCCGCCGTCGCTACTGCCATCGAGGACCTGCTGTTTGTCATAATTGAGATCGGCTACGACGCCGTCGATGACTTTACTTTCCTCCTTGCCCGCTCGGACAAAGCCTCGCTAACCTGCCCCGAGTGGGTCGACTCGGCCTCGCCCGACATCCTCCTGCTCGCCTCGGACGCCCACTCGGCCATCGCGTCGACTCTCCAGATGCTCGGCCGCCTGCTCGCCGATCCCGACGCTGCAGACTCTGTCTTCTCCACCATGGCTGCCCACTGGGAGGCCGCCCTTGGCCCGCGCTTTTACTGGGTGTGCAACAACCAGGCGCTTGGCATGCGCCACTGGGCCGGCCTCCACGCCCACCTCGACAACACAGCGCGCCGCCGCGAACTCATGGAGCGCGCACTCAGCCTCCTCGAGACCGCCACCACCGAGCGCCCACACTCGGCCCGGATGCGTCTCAACTACGCGCGTGTTGCCCGTGATACCGCCCTCATCCTCGACATCGACGACCCGAAGCGGAATGAGCTCCTCCGTGCCGCCCTCGCCATCGGCACTGAGCTCGCTGCAGGCCCCAACCACATGGGCCGCCTCGCCCGCGATCTGGCCGCCACCATCGAAGACAACGACGAGCGTGCTGCCGCCTTTGACGTCGCAGAGGCCCACTACGCAGAGGCCAACCTCGCCCCGACCGATCCGGCCTACCACAACACCATCAACAACTGGGCCATCACCATCCTCACTCGCGCCTTATCGCTTCATCCGCTCTCGTCGCCGGCCTTTACTGCCCTCGTCGACGACGCCGCCTCGCGCTTTGCAACGCTTGCTCCAGCGGTCGACGACTCGGGAGCCCTCGTCGTCGTGCCCGACAGCGGCAGCAAGTTCGAGTCTTTAGACAAGGCTGTGGTCTACTACACGTGGGCCTTCTTCTCGCTTGCCCGGCTCCACGCCGTCAAGGGCGACGAGGTGACGTGCGCCAAGTGGCTCCACCTCTTCCTCCGCCATTGCCGCCCAGCCACCGTCGTCCTCGACGCTATCAACGGCGAGGCGGACGGCTACCCAGACCGTCTCGCCACTGTCCGCCACGCTCCCTTCTTCTTGGCCTTTATGGACGAGGTCCGCAGCGCGATCGCCGCCGATGCCGCCGCACGCGCCGCCGCGCGCGCCGCCGCTTCCACCACCTAGCCGCGATGCGTCTCGAGCGCCCGCTGCACCCCACTACAACCACACTGGTCGGCGAGCGCGTCGCAAATGGCGCCCCACTCATTAACCAGGCGCGTCCGCTCTGCGTCAAAGGCTGCGCGCTCGCGGGCGATGCGAGCGTGTGCCTCGTCGAGCTGCACCGCCAGCGCCCCATAGTTGGCCTGCGCCGCCGTCAACGCGCTCGCCGCGCTCGCCGCCCGAGCCTCGGCAGCCTCCCGTCCCGCCGCCGCCCGCGACGCCTGCGCCGAGAACTCGCGCGCCTGGCCCGTCAGTGCCTCGTCGCGCGCCGCCGCCGCCGCCAACGCCTCGTGCGCCGCGTGAAGGCTGCGGTTGAGCGCAGCCACCGCGCCCTGGGCGTCATCGCGGTCGCCGTGCGCCTCGGCCAGCGCCGCCTCCGCCTCATCCAGCCGCGCCTGCATATGCATCTCGGCTCGCGCCGATTGCTCCACCAGCGCGCGGTGGTTGGCGGCAGAGCGCGCAGCCGCCGCGTCGAGCTCGCCGCTCGCGGCCACCAGCGCCTGTCGGGCGGCGTCAGCGTCGGCTTGCGCCTGGGCATGACTCGCCGCCAGGCGAGTGTACCGCTCTTGCACCTCTGACAAGCTGCGCTGCGCCACCTCGAGTGCCGCCACCGTCTCGGCCTCGCGCGCCTCGTAGCCCGCCACCAGCGCGCCCCACTCGTCGACCAGACGCTGCGTCTCGGTGGCAAACTGGGCGCGCTCGGCAGCGAGCACGTGCTCCAGTGCCGAGTGCGACGACGCGAGGCTCTCTGCTCGCGACGCCGCCAGCGCGTGCGCATGCGCCCGAGACCGCGTCCGCATGGCAGCCCGCAGCGCCTCGAGCACCGCGTCCGGCCCGGCGGCAGCATCCACGCCCACCAGCCCGGCCACCTTGCCCACAAACGTCTCAAACACCGCGCCAGCCTCCCCCACCGCCGCCATCCGCGCCCCGCACTCGGCCCATGCCCGCGCAGCCTCGCCCTGCGCCTCTGCCACAGCCTCCTGCATCGCCCGTCGCTCCGTCACGCCCATCGGTCGAGCGGCAAAGGTCAGCCCCTCGCCGTCGCCTCCCCCGCTCGCGCTCTCTGTCACCGCCAATTCGTTCGTCGTCGTGTTGTTCGTCGAGTCGGACTGCCGGCTGACCGCTGTCACCACCGCCTCGGCTCGGGCCGTCGCCGCACCACCACCTCCACCCCCCCTCGCCGCCGACCACGGCTGGCCGCCTGTTCCGCTTGTTGGTGGCGGGCGGTAGGGCGGGCCGCCTGAGCCGCCGGCTGCCGAGTACCGGGCCGCTGCGCCACGCGCTGCCGACTGCTGCCACTCGGAGAGCACGTTGCGTAGCTCAGAGACCTGTGCGTCCACAGAGGCAGAGGGGGCCGACATGGGGCTGGCGTGAAGTGGTGGGGGAGGTGGGGGTGGGGGGTGGGGGCTGCCATTAATCGTTGGCTTGTTGGGTGCTGTAATCGTTGGCCATTAATCGTTGGCTTGTTGGGTGCTGTAATCGTTGGCCATTAATCGTTGGCTTGTTGGGTGCTGTAATCGTTGGCCATTAATCGTTGGCTTGTTGGGTGCTGCAATCGTTGGCCATTAATCGTTGGCTTGTTGGGTGCTGTAATCGTTGCCGGCGGCCGGGCACTGACTGAATGAAAGGCATTCAATGCGCTCACCGCGGTAACGTCTCAGGCATGTCGGCCACAACATAGGCCATGGCGGCAAGGACGCCGATGCACCTGTTGAGCTCGACAGGGTCGATCTTGTCGGCGGTGTCAGCCCGGGTGTGGTGGTAGTCAAAGTACACCCCGCCATCGGCCTGGAGCTCGAGCGTCGGCACGCCAGCGGCGAGGAGTGGCGAGATGTCGGCTCCGGTCTCCAGCGCAGAGGTCATCGCCCGCGCATCGACGTGTGTCGGTGGATGGCTAAGGAGTGTGGCAACGGCGGAGAGCGCTGCTGCGGTCTCGCTCGAGCCGCCGGCGGCGTAGAAGCCGCGTGGATCAAAGACACCCGAGTCAGACTCAATCGCCAGCACATGATTGCCGAGCTCGCTTGCGTAGTGCTCGGCGTAGGCCTGGCCGCCGGCCAGCCCGTTCTCCTCGTTGGTGAAGAGCACAACTCGGATGGTGCGTGCCGGCCGAAGGCCGAGTGAGTGGAGGAGCGAGAGCGCGTGCCAGACGGCGACAACGCCACCGCCATCGTCCATGGCACCGGTGCCTACGTCCCACGCGTCGATGTGAGCGCCAAGGAGGACAACCTGCTCAGGGTGTGTCCTGCCCGTCAGCTCGGCCACAACGTTGGCCGAAGGCGCTGGCGGGCCGACAGAGCAGTTGAGGGCGAGCGCAAGCGAGAGCACGTGCCCGCGGTCCTGCATCCGCCGTAGCATGTCCGCATCCTCGGTGGTAATAGCGCCCGCCGGGATCTGCACCACCCCGGGCTCGTAGTGCATGCCGCCGGTGTGGACCGAGTAGATCGAGTGCGGCGTGAGCGAGCGGACAAGGACCGCTACCGCACCCACTCGCGCTGCCTCCACCGCCGCCCGGCTGCGGTACTCGTAGTTCTCGTCGTAGCTCACCCACGCTGCGTCCAACACCACAATCTTACCATCGGCGCTTCCAATCGCTCCCATCGTCCGCAGCTCCCCGTACGAGCTCACCACCACAGCCTCAGCCTCGAGAGCCTCACCCGGACCAGGTGTCGGCACGCTCCCGCCCAGCGCCATCACCGCCAGATCGGCGTGACGCGGGCTAATCAACGACGCGTATGACGCCGAGCGCGAACCTCTCCGCCACACCGGTACCGTCACGTTGATCAGCTCGACCGAGTCCAAGCCATCGGCTCGCATCTCCCGCGCAGTCCAATCGATGGCATCGTCCAGACCTTGACTCCCGCTCAGTCGCGAGCCAAAGTCATCGGCCAGGGTAGCCAATTTGGCCCATGGCTTTGTGTGCAACTTGGCCGCCGACTCGAAAATAGAGTTAATCCGAGTGGCATAACTTGCCCGCAGAGCGGCTCGAAGGATATGGGCTGATGGCGACTTGCCGTAGCTCATGTACGCCACGGTGACGAGGAGGAGGACACAGGCAGAGACCGCATAGATGTACAGAATACCCGCTCGCGCAGACGGACAGACTCGCTGCACAATACCCATACCTACCGCCCTTGTCTGGGTGCTGGCGTGAGGTATGGCTACCACTGCCGCTACCGCTGTCGTCCCCCGTGACCGCCTGTGACCGCATAGGGCCGAGCTGTCGGGTGAGTGTGGCTGTGGCTGGATCCGACGACATGGCGTGGTGGAGCAGAGGGGGTGGGATGGGGGTGGGCGGGGATAGGGTGAGACTGGTGGAGGGGGGATCGGGGGGATAAAGAGCGTGGGCAATGGCTAGAGGGAGGTGGAGAGGGTATGTGCTATCGTATGAGGGGTCTTACCAAGACGTAGACGAGGCAGAGCTGCCGTTGTTTGCCCAACTGTGTAGAAAATGTCACTGATCAGTGATCGTGAATCCGCACCCCATCCTAGACCGCAGCAGTCATTCGCTGCCAGATGCGCCCACCCCCCCCAACCCTTACGCCACCAAGCTGGGCCACCTTAGCCCAAGCGATACCCTCCCGTCCCTTTCACGTACAGGCACATGCACATGGCGATCTCCCGAGACAGACAAAGACAGCAACTCCAACCCCCCCCCCCCCCCCCCCCCCTCCCCCCCCCCTTCCCCCTCCAAAAAAAAAAAAAAAAAAAAAAAAACTCCCCAAAATGCCGCACGTTGCTTTTTTTCGTGAGCGTAATCGGCTCAGGTCAGGACGGGCGGGCGAGTGCCCGTGGCAGGCAGGCAGAGGGCGGGAGGGGGAGGGGGTTGAGGGGAGGCAGAGTGCAAAGACACGTGACACGCGGACGAGAACATGCACACGCCTACGCACGTGCGGTTCAAGGTCTCTGTACCTGTGGGAGCTACTCAATGGGGTGAGTATCTGGCTGTATGTGGCTCGGCCCATGAGCTTGGGAAGTGGTCGGCGAGCGGGGCTATGCGACTCGAGCTGCTGCCTGGCGGCAGTGTGACCAGCGGGGGAAGCAGTACTGGTGCTGGTGCTGGTGGTGCTGGTGGTGCTGGTGCTGGTGCTGGTGGGGATGGAGTTGGGCAAATGAGTGGATGCGGAAAAAAGTCGCTCGCCAGTCAATCGCCTGTGGCCGGCAGAGTGGCAGGTGATGGAGGAGGAGGTGGTGGTGGTGGTGGGGAAGAGTCCGAGGCTGGGAGGTGCATCTGGTGTGGTGACATCGAGCTGGCTCTGCCGCTGCCGGGCGTGCTTCAGTTCAACTATGTGGTGGTCGGCGAGAACGGAGAGGCCAAGCGATGGGACGTGGCAGGCGTGAGGACCATTCCGCTGGCGCTCGTCGAGCACGCCCTCATCGTTGACGAGGTGTGCCTGAAGGCTGGTGCTGGCGATGCTGCGGCTGAGGACGGAGAAGGTGCCAACAATGTCGATGATGTAGAAGATGCAGGGGTGGAGGCCGAGGCCAGGCCAGCTTTCCGGCTCATCTCGTTCTCGGTTGTCCTCCCGTCGCCTCTGGCCGAGTCGCACACGGCGCTGCTGCATACCAACGCGGGGCTTGCGGGCGCGATGTGGAGCTCGGTGGCGATGGGCCGGCTGCCGCGGCGGGTCGGCGGGCGAGTTGCAGACACGTTCCGGGTGGACATGTGGCTGGCGCCGCAGATGGCGACGGCAGAGCGGCTGGCTGCGCTGCGGTTCAAGTTTGCGGCGTCGGCGCATCCGCCGGTGCCGCAGATGTGGGAGGCTGTGACCGATCGAACGCTGCCCGAGGCGCTCCCGGGTGCAGGCAGCGTGGTGGTTGCGGCCGAGTGGAATGTGTCGCTGCCCAACGTGGCTGGCCTTGTGCTCGAGGCCGCGGTGCCGGACGATTCCTCGTTTGCGGTTCTGGCCGGCGGACATCCGGTGCTCGGAGCGTGGGACCCGATGGGCGGGGTGGTGCTGGGCAAGAGTGGGACCGGAACCGGGTGCGCTGTCGTTGCCATTGCCGCACACGCCGGCTTTGCGCCGCACGGCTTTGAGTACAAGTATGTCAAGGTTGTCGGCGTGCAGTTTGAGTGGGAGGCGCTCGGCGGCAACCGGTCGTCGGGCGTGCTCCACGGAAGCGAACTTACCGAGCAGTTTGGAGTCATGCCCGCCGGGCGGGCTCTGGTGCACCTCCGGGTTGACGCGGCGTTTGAGGCCTCGCTTCCTGCGGCAGTCGATGTGGTTGCCTCGCTCGGCACCGGCGATGGGGCTGTGGTGGCGCGGCGGCGGATGTTGCGTCTGGAGCCTGACGAGGCATTTGTAGCTGTGGTGGTGGTCGAGGCAGCCAGCAAGGAGAACGTTGCTCTACGCTACGTGTTTGTGGCGTGCGAGAGCGGTGAAGAGACGACGATGCGTGAGATCCCGCTGCCGGGCGCGGGTGAGTACGTGTATGTGCATGACACATGGCTTGCGCCGCCGCCGCTTGTGGGCGTCGCGCTCCGCGTGAGCGCAACGCCGCACGGAAGCCGGGCGCTGGTGTGCGGGCCGACGCCGCAGCTGGGGCGGTGGGATCCGGCGCGGGCGCCGGTGCTCTCCGCTGACAACGCTGCTGTGCTGTGGATGCATCCAAACGCTGTGGCCAAGCTGGAGTACAAGCTCGCAGCGCTTGACGAGGGGCTGGGCGGGGCGTATGTGTGGGAGAACTGCTCGACGCGTAAGGTGCCGCCGACGTGGCGGCCGCCGATATCGGTTGTCCACGCGGTCTTTGACGACGCGCCGGTGCAGGTCGACGTCTACCTCGATGTTGTGGCGCCGCTGCAGACCGGCCACTCTGTGGCGCTTGTGGCCGGCGAGGGCGCAACGCCTGTGGCGATGACACGGTCGGCGCCTGCGGTGTGGAGCACGTCGCTGCGGTTGGACCGCAACTCGAGAGTGAGATACTCGTACGTGCTGCTAGATGGACGGCGGCGCGAGGTGGCGGGCAAGGCTGTGCTTGCATGTGCGGCGGAGCGGCGGACGCTGCATGTGGGCGAGACGCCGAGCGTGGTCAACGATGTGTGGGGCGTGGCGAGCGGGCAGTTTGTCCTTGTCAAGTTTGCGGTGCAGTTACCCAGTTGCGGACCGTCTTCGGGCCTGTGCGTGGCGGTATCTGGCTCGCTTCCGCTGCTGGGCCAGTGGGATCCTGCAGCGGCGGTGCGGATGCGGCGGGCGGGCGAGAATGAGTATCGTGTGGCGCTCAATCTGCCGTATGAGGCGCTGCGGCAGCTCGAGTACAAGTATGTGATTGTGGACGAGCACGCGCCCACTGCGTCGCGGTGGGAAGCGCGAGGTAACCGGAGCGTGGTCCCGGGCATCTACACCTCGCTCTGGCTCCGTGACGCATGGGTGGGCGAGATGCCGTCTGCGCCGTCGACGCCGCGGATCTCGGCGCTGGACATCGACGTCGACTTTGGCTCACAGTCGGATGTGCTGGTGGTCCCTGTCCACCTAGCATGGCGGCACGGCGGGCGGAGCGGCTTTGTCCGCGGCTCGTTCACCTCGCCTCCTTTTGAGCGGCGGCTGCCGCTGGGGCAGGCGAGCGACGGCAGCCTCTCGCTGCGGCTCGGACTTGTGCCTGGGCGGTACCAGGTGGTATTTGAGGTCGACGGCGTGACGCGCTTTGCATCGTATGCGCCGATGGAGTATGTGCCTACGCTGCAGGCCGTGGCCAACGTCATGGTGGTCGCGCCAGACGCTGAGGCGCAGCCGGAGTTTCCGCCGCCCCCGGAGGATGTGCAGGGTGCGCAGGTGTGGTACACGCAGGAGGAGATGGCCGAGCCGGACCTCCGCGACGTGCGGCAGTACTCGCGGCTGGCCGCACTGGTGGACCGCAACGGCGGCTTGTTCTCGATGCAGGACTCGCTTGCGCTTGAGGACGTCATCACCAAGATCTCTACGACCGAGTACGTGGCCTCGCTCTCGGCCTCGCAGCGGGCGTTCAACCGCATCACGCTTGGCGAGCTCCTCTCGGAGATCGAGCAGCCGTTCAAGACGCCTCAGCTGACGGTCAAGCTCCGCGAGCAGGCTGGGCGCTCGCAGCAGTCGCTTGTCATCCAGGGCAAGCGCTGGTTCTACTGGACGCCCGAGGAGGAGGCCGCCCGCAAGCGGAGCCTCGTTGCCGCCAAGGTCCTCATCGCCGACGCGGCCGTGGCCTACGGATCGGCCGCCGAGGGTGGAAGCGGAGCAAGCGATGCGCCGCATGCTGTCCCACCTGCCGATGGCGGTGATGGCGTCGGCAGCGATGATCCGGTTGCCGCCGCTGTTGCTGCCGCGCGGGCAAGCATGGCGCGGGTCGACTCGCCGACAGCCGAGCGCAATGCTGTTCTTGCGCGGGGTGCCATGCGGGAGTGAACGTGCAGTGTGTGAGAGGGACGATTAACTGAACGTGAGTTAATCATAGGTGGGTACAATTACCTGAACGTGAGTTAATCGAGGGGTGGTGGTGGGTGGGGTACGATTACCTGAACGTGAGTTAATCGAGGGGTGGTGGTGGGTGGGGTACGATTAACTGAACGTGAGTTAATCGAGGGGTGGGGTGGGTGGGGTACGATTAACTGAACGTGAGTTAATCGAGGGGTGGGGTGGCACACTGCTCGCAGCTCGTCGTGGGCGCGAAGCAGAGGGAGGTGGACCAGGCGAGGGAAGAGCGGGCGGCTTGGCGAAAGGAGCGAGATGAAGAGTGGAGGAATTGTATGGGAAGGTAGAGCAGCAGCTGATGACCTTCCCCAGCCATACCGCTATGTGTATAGCATGGTCGACGAGCTGGTCTCCTCAGCCATGTCCATTGCCCATGCCAAAGGCCAGCGGACACTCGCCCGCCACTCGGCCGCCCACTACCACGCACAAGCCACTGCCCTCCACCCCCTCTTCCAGATCTCAGCCCTCGGTCCCATCTCCGCCCTCGCCACCGATGCTGCTCCCTCTGCCCGCCATCTCTCTGTCTCGCCTCGTCTTACCCGACCCGGTCGAGGCCGAGACGGACATGGTGCGCCTGATGGTCGAGGCCGAGACGGACATGGTGCGCCTGATGGTCGAGGCCGAGACGGACATGGTGCGCCTGATGGTCGAGGCCGAGACGGACATGGTGCGCCTGATGGTCGAGGCCGAGACGGACATGGTGCGCCTGATGGTCGAGGCCGAGACGGACATGGTGCTGCCAGTGAGGAGGATGACGGCAGGGAGTGGCCCATACTCGCTATTGGCTCGGTCTCGGGTACAGTCACCTTGGTCGACGCCAAACCAGGTAGCGTGGTCCTCGCTGGCGTCCTCGATCTCCTCACTCTGCTGCCGGAGCACTTGGTCGAGGCTCTCCGACTGCCTGATGACGACCGCATCGACAACGGGGCTGGGTCAAGTGCGCAGCGAACTGCGTCCAAGCCTGAGCGGAGTCGTGGACAGCGCTCAGAACGTCCGCCGTCTGCTCGAGCCACAGCATCATCAACGCGAGCGGCGCGGACAGGGAAGGGCGGAAAGACAGCAGCGTCAGGGAGGACAGCAAAGATGGCGGACAAGAACAAGGCCAAGGGCAAGATGCCGTCCAGCGGCAAGGCTAAGGGCAAGGCCCAAGCCAAGCGCAAGTCACGGCAACAGCCAGATGATGACGGGTGGCGTGCATCCGCTGAGCTACGCAAGCATCCGTTCGCAGTCAAGGCCTTGGCGGTGCACGGCGATGTGGTTGTTGTCCGCCTCGCCCGCTGCGTCGTTGTCATCCGTCTCGACCTTGCCGCAGATTATGCTCGCGCTGGCAGAGGGCTGACCGTCGTCGATGATGCCGGCAATGCCGACGATAGCAGCAGGCGCGGGTCGAGGTCGCGGACAAAGAGCAAGTCTGGCAAGAGCAAATCGACGGGCAAGGAGGCTTCAGGTGAGAGCGAGCCGCGTAGCAATCGCGTCATTGCTCTCCTCCCCAAAGCAGCGTCGGTCGCCATCGTCGCCACAGGCAGCGCCATCGTTCTCACCCACGCCTCGGGCGAGGTCTCAATCTGGCCAATCGCCAGCCTCCCACCCCTCGACGAGAGCGGCTCGGCTAGCGGCCTGGACCTTCCGCGCCATGACGACTACCTTCTCGTTGCACCGCCGCTTCCTCGCATGACCGACGTGGCCGTCGCCGTGGTGGCGCGGCCCGCAGAGACGATCCTCGTCTGGTGGCGCGGGTACAACACGTTGCGGCGGTTCGCAGCGCCTGCACCGCCTGTCGCCAACAACGACGACGACAGCAACGAGGACAGTGAGAGCGATGCCGGTGGCAAGCTGCTGGTGGCGCGCCCAGACTATGTCTTTCCAGCGCCGATCACGTCGGTGGCGTCATCACCGGGTAGCGGGCGGCTGACGGCCGTGGGGCTGGCAACCGGTGCAGTGGTGGTGTACGACAACGAGTACGGGACTGAGCGGTACGTTGTGACGCTCAAGACCGGCGCCGTCAAGCATCTCCTTCTGTTAGGGTCCGAATACCTCGTGGCTGCCCTCCAGCGCGCCTCTGAGCTCTACCTCTTTTCCCTCGCTCGCGGTTGTGCTAGGACCTGTGTCCCGCTCGGCCACAAGTTGGTCACCCTCTCACGCATCGGCGCGACACGGATGGTTCTTGCCCACACTCGCGCTGCTACTACCTCGCACTACGTCGCGCTCGATCCGGTCGCCGGTCACGAAGTCGCTGCTCTCGCCATCGATCCGCTCTGGTCCCCGCTCCGCCGGCTCTGTGCGCCCTACCTCGATACGTCCGGTGCGTATGCCATCGTCGCTCTGCGGTGGACCGGCGAGCCGCCGCAACCCGCGCCCAAGCTTGCGGTCGATGATGGCGCGGGAGAAGACTCTGGCAGCGATACCGGTGACGCCGCGGGTGGCGAGGGTGAGGACGGCGAGCAGGCTGTCGATGCCGCTGCCGGCGACAAAGCCAAGGTCGAGGCTTCGCCCAAATCGCGGCTGAAGCGACGGCTCGACATGGGCACGCCGGATATCAGGGTTGTCCTCAACGGCGCATCCGAGTCTGGCGACGATGATGACGACGACGAAGGCAGCGGCGGGATCAGCGACGATAGCCTCGACTTGAGCCGAAGCAGGGTCGCACGGATTGGCGGGAAGGCTGCCGACCGGCACTTGCTTCAGGTCCCGCGGCCACAGAAGCGGCGGCGGAAGCGGCGACAACTCAAGGCGTCCGGGGTCGGTGGGAGTGGCGGAAGTGGCGGAAGTGGCCGCGGACGAGCCGGATCGATACGCGGGCGGCGAGGAGGGCGGCCGAACGGAGGCGTCGGCGGAGGTGTCGGCGTTGGCGGTGTCGACAAGCACTTCAGTGGGGGCAAGGATAGCGAGGGTTCTGCTGGCGATGACAATGGACTCGACGACGATGACCACGAGGTGGTGGATATCGACGCTGGGCCGCGGTGCACACTCGCGCTGTTCTCTGTGGCCGAGGTGGCCGTGGGCCGGCAGGCGGACCAAGTGGTGGCGTACAAGCCTGCGGCGGCGTTTGCAAGCGCTGCAGCGGTGGCAGCTGCGCGCGATGCGCGGGCGGCAACGCCAAGTGCAAGCGGCTACCTTCGCGCGCCGAGCTCTGAGACGGCGGTGGTGGCGATCTCGCAGCTGGACGAGGGGCGGAGGAGCCAGGCACTGCTTAGCCGGGCCCAGATGGCAGCGATGGACACGTCGCTGACAGCCGACGATGGGCTGGTACCTGATGCTGGGGCTGGTGGGGCGGATCCGCTTGCGGCGCGCAGCGCGCGGCAGCGGGTGGTGCAGAGGGTGCTCTCACGGAGCTCGAGCCGGACAGCGCGGCGCGCGCGGTCTGTAGCGCGGACGCAGCGGACGAGCGCCGCGCTCGCCCGCGGCAGCGACGAACTCGCAGCGTTTATCGTAGCCATGGACGCCGATGGCGGACTACCAGCCGAGTGGCACGCGGCGGCGGCAGCGGCCGAGATGGCTGCGGCGGGGCCGGCACGGAGCGAGGCGGCACGGCGGCGGGAGATGGCACGTGCAGCGGCATCAAGCCGAGCGGCGAGGCGACGATAGGCATGTGTGCGGATGCGCTAGTACGCGGCGAGCGCGGCAAGCCACTTGTGAACAAAGTCGGCAGTGAGAGCCAGGTACATGAAGGGATCGTCATCGCCGTCAGCGTTGGTAAAGGTGGCGTAGGCCGAGGATGGGTCGTCGGGCGATCTGCGCTGAGCGACCGAGGGCTCGATGTGGGTGCCCTCGTGCCACTCGTTGAACGAGGTGATGGAGAGGTAGGCAAGGTGCGGAGAGATGGCGTTGGCGTCGTCAAAGTAGGCCGAGTAGTAGGCACCGGCAGAGCGGGCCTTTGTGTTTGCGGCGTTCCAGGGGCGGACCTGGACGTCGTCGTAGCCCGGACCGATGGAGGGGACGAAGAGGAGCGAGTGGGAGGCGGCCCATGCGGCGAGACGCGGCCAGGCCGACGAGCGCGATCCGTCGGTAAAGCCATTGGAGGCAAAGTAGGTGTAAATGCCATCAAAGCCTGCAGTGGTGACAAAGGGCTCGGAGGAGCGGTCGAGGTAGAGCGAGAGAAAGATGGCGTCGGCGGGTGTCTTGCGGACGGAGAGATCGCCGGCTGGGGTGAGGAGGCGGGCCCAGTCGGCGGCGGGCAAGAGGTACGAGTCGTAGACGTAGTGCATGGGCAGACCAGATGCCGGATCCCGGAAGAGAGCCGGTGAGTCGCCCCATGTGGCGGCGATGTAAGCGAGGTCGGCGGCGAGCGAGTCTGCCGAGCGGCCCTTGTACGGCTCGAGGTGGAGGGCGATGGCCATACCGGTGGCCTCAGCGACGTCAAATATGAGCGGGAGGCGCGGATGGGAGCCGACGCCCTCGCCATCGGCGCCGGATGTGCCGTGCCAGGAGACGACGACGACACCGACGCCTGCGTCAAGGAGCCATGCAAAGTGCTGAGCGATGGTGCTGCGGGAGGAGGAGGAGTACGGGCCGAGGAGCGGGTAGAACGAGGCGCCGATGTCGTGAGGCGGCGCGTGGCGCGAGCCGATTTCCGGGAAGCGGGCGTTGGTGGCGTCGGTCCAGTGCGGCAGGTACTCGTGGTTCCAGTGCTCCCACTTGCCGTCGGTCTCCGGCTCTGCGTACCACGGGTAGTAGAAGATGTGGACATTGGTCGAGGCCGTCTCTCCACCGTGGGCGACGTCAGCGTCGTCCCCGATGGTCATCTTGTCGGGCTTGACGGGCGGAGGGCGAGCCGAGGGTGTGGGGGTGATTATCCCATCTGTGTCCGCCGGGACATTTGCCGACGCTTCCACCGGGACAGCATGTCGCGGTGGTGTTGTAGGTACGGGAGCAACGTCGTCCGGTGTGTGGAGAGAGAGCATGACGAGGCCGAGAGTGACGATGCCTGTGGCGAGGAGGGCGGCAAAGACAGCGAGTGTCGGCAGGGTGCCCCAGGCGCGGCGACGGGAAGCAGCGGCGGAGCGGCGAGGTGAGGCATGGCCATGAGTACGGGTCGGGGCCGGGGAGCTCATGGCGGCTTCCACGTCGGACTCGCCAGTCGTGGCTGGAGGCAGCCGGTGGCGGAACATGGCCCGAGTGGCGAGAGAGAGAGAGAGAGAAGAGAGGGGTGGCTGGGCGTCGATCATGTCGGCGGCTCGGGCTTTACCTTGGGGATGGATGGTGGCCGTGGGTGGCCGTGATCAGGTCGGGGGGGTATGAATGATCAGGGGGGGGGGCGGGGGGTGGGGGCAGACGACGACGACGAA
>NW_013657616.1:53444-57962 GCF_000142905.1 Thecamonas trahens ATCC 50062
AACATAGTAAACCAACAGAAGACAATTTCATACCATACACAGGCTCACCGGCAGTTCTCCCTCCCCCGCCCCTCTTCGTGGGTACTAGGACGGCTTCAAACACCCACGATGTGGACGTTCTACTCTTTGAGGCATGGCTTTCTATCTTGCAGGTTGGCGGGGGCGCGTGGGGCGTGACCCACGCGCAGCAGAGTGGGAAGGCGTGATCAGCTTGGAGCAGAACGCGAGGGCGTGATCAGCTCGCAGCAGAGCGCGAGGGCGTGATCAGCTCGCAGCAGAGCGCGAGGGGCGTGATCAGCTCGCAGCAGAGCGCGAGGGCGTGATCAGCTCGCAGCAGAGCGCGAGGGCGTGATCAGCTCGCAGCAGAGCGCGAGGGCGTGATCAGCTCGCAGCAGAGCGCGAGGGTGTGATCAGCTCGCAGCAGAGCGCGAGGGCGTGATCAGCTCGCAGCAGAGCGCGAGGGCGTGATCAGCTCGCAGAGCGCGAGGGCGTGATCAGCTCGCAGCAGAGCGCGAGGGTGTGATCAGCTCGCAGCAGAGCGCGAGGGCGTGATCAGCTCGCAGCAGAGCGCGAGGGCGTGATCAGCTCGCAGCAGAGCGCGAGGGTGTGATCAGCTCGCAGCAGAGCGCGAGGGCGTGATCAGCTCGCAGCAGAGCGCGAGGGCGTGATCAGCTCGCAGCAGAGCGCGAGGGTGTGATCAGCTCGCAGCAGAGCGCGAGGGCGTGATCAGCTCGCAGAGCGCGAGGGCGTGATCAGCTCGCAGCAGAGCGCGAGGCGCGAGGCGCGAGGGTGTAGAGGCTGGGAGAGCGACGCGACAATAAGACGTCAGAGGGTGGGGTCAACGAGGTCGGGCTGGACAAAGGTGGCGGTGACGGACGGATCCGGGTAAACGTACTTGCGGTAGTGGAGGGTGACGGCGGCGCGGGCATCGGTCTGCCCGCCACCGGAGAAGAAGACGTTCATCTTGTTGGAGGCGCCAAAGCGGCCCTGGATGACGCCGATGCCGCCGTTGGCCGCCGAGACTACCTTGAGCCCGGTGTACACGCCCGGGTCCGTGCCCTTGGGAAGAGGCCCTTGCAGATGGCCTCGCGCTCGTTCTTGAGCCGGGTGATGTGCCCGACCTTGGCCTTGACACGGAAGATCTTGAGTGCCCACGGTGTGTCGCTGTCAAACGGAGCCACCAGCGAGCCCGAGAAGGCCAGCCGGCACACGTTTCCGTCGACGTCGCTGTCGAGCCGCGAACCGATTATCATGGCGTCAGGCGCGCAGAGGACGGGTGACTCGAGCTCAAGCACCGCGTACGTCGTCGAGCCTGTCGGGTATGCCTCGGGACCCTCGAGCTCGCTCACGTCTAGGTACTCGTCGTCGTAGGAGAAGACGTGCGCGGGATGCGGCGCCGAATCGGCGGCCGACGCAGCATCCGATGAGCTGGCGGCCGACGATGAGCTGGCGGTCGAAGCGAGGCCGTGCGGGTCCTCGCCCGGGCCGACGGAGCGGAAGAACTGGAGCGTGGCCATGACAGTCTCGTGGCCGACGGTGAGGTGGAACTTAGCGCGCGACTTGATCTCGCCGCGAAAGTAGGGGATGCGCGAGACGCGGACGACGGCGGCCGAGACGGCGCGGATGGTGCCTGGGGCGCAGGCGAGGCCGCGCTCGAGGAGCTTGGCGTTGAGCTGGGCCACGCAGATGCCGAGGCGGTCGCCCTGGACGGCTCGCTCGACCGGTGCCTTGAACATCTGCATCGACTTGACCTTCTTGGACAGGCCGAGCGCCGGGAACTCGATGGTCTGCCCCACGGCAACCGAGCCGCGCTGGATGGTCCCGGTCACAACAGTGCCCTGGCCCTTGACCTGGAAGCAGTGGTCGATGGCAAAGAGGAACGCGTCCTCGGCTTCGTTGCGGGTCGGGAGGCGGACGGCGGCAGTGAGGGCGTCGACGAGGTCGCTGAGGCCATCACCACTCGATGCCGAGACCGGGAGGATGTCTGAATTTGCAAAGGCTGTCGGCTTGAGCGTCGCCGCCACCCGCTTGGTCATCTTGGCCACCTTGCTCGCCCGCTTCTCTTCGGGAAAGAGATCGATCTTGTTGAGGGCGACCATGAGTGTGTCTGCTGTCAGCTCGCCGATGACCAGACACTCTGCGGTCTGCGTCTGGAAGCCTGCCTTGGCGTCGACCACCAGGACCATGATGTCGATGATGGAGGCGCCGCCGATGATGGTCTTGATCAGCGAGGCGTGTCCAGGGCAGTCAACGAGGGTAAACTGAATCTCATCGTACTTGTCGCCGACCGTCAACAAGCCCGACTCGTCCTCTTTTCCGGGATGATCACCGGTATCATTGCCGGATGTAGTACCGGAACAGATGTCAGGAGTACCATCATCATGCCCATCGAGTCGGAGGCCAGCGAGGGCTGGCGGGAGAGGTACACGAAGGGCAGAGAAGCCGAGGTCGAGGGTGATGCCTCTGACTTGGGATTGAGGGTGTTTGTCAAAGGCAGCCGTTGAAGCGAGTGTGGAGAGTGCCTTGGCTAGTGACGTCTTGCCCGAGTCGACGTGTCCGAGAAGGCCCACGTTGACGTTGAGCACACGACTCGCCGTCTTCGATGACGCCGCCATGGGTCGCAGCGAGTTGAGTGATGGTGTCATAGCAGGCTGAGGTGATGCTGGCGAGAGAACGATTAATTGAACGATTGATTGAACGATTATGTGGACGATTATGTGGACGATTAATTGAGCGATTGATTGAACGATTATGTGGACGATTAATTGAACGATTGATTGAACGATTATGTGGACGATTAATTGAACGATTGATTGAACGATTATGTGGACGTTTATTTGGACGATTGATTGAACGATTATGTGGACGTTTAATTGAACGATTGATTGAACGATTATGTGGACGTTTATTTGGACGATTGATTGAACGATTATGTGGACGTTTAATTGAACGATTGATTGAACGATTATGTGGACGTTTAATTGAACGATTGATTGAACGATTATGTGGACGTTTATTTGGACGATTGATTGAACGATTATGTGGACGTTTATTTGGACGATTGATTGAACGATTATGTGGACGATTAATTGAACGATTGATTGAACGATTATCGGGTTAGATCAACGACAACGCACAGCGGTACACACATGACTTGCCTCTCATCGGCGGGACTGGTCCTGTTTACGACGATGGAGACGATGAGGTGGCAGCGGTGGGGCCGACAGAGGCCGAGGTGTCGACGAGGTATTTGACGACGTTGGCCTGCTCGAGCACGTCTTGGACCTTTGCGCGCGACTTGGGGTTGAGCATAGCGTACATGGCGCGGAGATCGTGGAGCGAGGCGGCCTGGTGCTCGATGGGCGGCTGGTGGGCGACGGCGCCTCCGGGAAGCTTGACTTCGAACGAATCTGCGCCCTGGGCGAGGGCGCGGGCGTTGGCATCGAGGTAGGGCATGTAGAAGCGGCCGATGTTCTTGAGGAGCGAGAGGACAACCGGCGAGTAGGCCTCCGAGGTCTCGAGCCACTGGCCCTCGATGCCCGACGGCTCGTCGAGGGCAAAGGTCCACGCGTAGAGTCGCGGCGTGTTCTCGCGGAGCCACTTGGACGAGTCGTAGTCGAGGACAAGCTGTGAGAGCTGCCCAAAGACGGCAAAGTCAGCTAGCGAGGGGCGCGAGCCAAAGAGGAACCGCTGCCCGTCCTCAATGTGCTGCTCGAGAGCCAGGAGGTCACGCTGGAGGCACGAGACAATGCCTGTCCCATCACCCACGCCCATCAGTGCCACTCGCAGCCTCTGGCGGGTGAGGAACTTGGTGGCTACCGAGCGGACCTCCTCGCGCGACGCCGGTGTGATCATGTCTGCCACCACGTGTCGGGCGCTCCACTGCGAGAAGAGATGTGCGTGAGTATCTGGGGAGAAGAGAGGGCAAAGGGCAAAGGGCAAGGGGCAAGGGAGCGGGAAAGGGAAAGGATGGGGGAAGAGAGAAGGATGAGGGAAGGAGGGCGTACCATGACGGCGTCGTCGTCCTGCAGCAGCCATCGCCAGGCAAATGCGCCCTTCATGTGCCACTCATCCGTGTAGTCCTCGAGGAGATGGACGAGAAAGGCCAGAGCAGGATCTCTTGGAATGGAGCTCCTTGCCAGGGTAGCCATTCTCCTCTCCAGATCCAGAGCAATAGAAGTCGATCCTTGAATGAGACCACCATCATCGCCTACTTTGAGCAGAGGCATCCGCTGCGACTCGACAGCACGAACTGCCGTCGTATCGCCACCTTCTTCCAGCCACTGCCACAATCGTTGCCAAACAAAGGGAACACGTCGATAGCGAAGCAATGCACGAGTCTTGAGCGAGTACGGCGAGCCATTCGATCCATAGAGTGTGACACGCGCCACGGCGCCAGCAGCACGGAAGGCCATGACGGTGGAAGGGGGGGTGTGTGTGGGGGGTAGGGGGGGGGGGGGGGAGGGAAGGGGGAAGGAAGGAGACGACGACGAGGAGGAGGAGAAAACCTAGCTCGTT
>NW_013657616.1:58541-87647 GCF_000142905.1 Thecamonas trahens ATCC 50062
GCCCGCGTTGAGCCTCTCAACATCGTTAGGGGAAGGGGAAGAGAAGCGAGGAGGGGAGGGGGAGGGGGCGGGTGCCAGGTGGTCTAGTGGTGGTATTGGTGGTGGTACTGGTGGTGGTGGTGGTGGCGGTGGTCGTCGTCGTCCCCCTGGTCGTGGTCGTGCGGTGGTCGTGGCTGGTCGCCTGTGCTGCGTGTGACTGACTCACTGACTTTGTTCATGTCAATGTCATCATTGTTCGTTGAAGCCTCTCAACATCGTTCGCTGGAGGCTCATCCTCACCATCGTTCGCTGGAGGCTCATCCTCACCATCGTTCGCTGGAGGCTCATCCTCACCATCGTTCGCTGGAGGCTCATCCTCATCATCGTTCGCTGGAGGCTCATCCTCACCATCGTTCGCTGGAGGCTCATCCTCATCATCGTTCGCTGGAGGCTCATCCTCATCATCGTCCGCCCGTTTTCGTCGTCGTCGTCATTGTTCGCTCGTTTTCGCCTTTACTCGATTTGGTGCTGTGCTGGTTGCGGTCGGGGTGCGGAGGATGGAGATCAACGCCGCCGACGGCGGCGATGATGCTTGACGAATGCCGATGGCATGGGCGACTGCGAGTACGAGGTACTGCTGCCGGCGGTGGCGAGGGTGACATAGCCCCAGCAGCCGCCAACCATCGTGGGTGCAAGAGCGCGCGTGCCGTCGGCAAAGCGGAGGCCGACGACTGTGCCGAGCGCGCCGGCGTACAGCACCTCTGCGGCGGCATCGACGTGGAGGACAACAAGCGGCCAGGCAGATGAGACCGAGGTCGTCCACAAAGTCTCACCGGTGTGCGCGTCGAGGGCAGCCACCGATCCGGCAATGCCAACAAAGACAAGGCCGGCCTTGGCGGCAACAGCGACCGAGACTCCGGTCCCGTACCGCAGGCCCTTGAGCGGGTTGTGCCACACAACCTCATCCGGCGCAACAAGCGAGTGGGCTGTGATCTGGCCCCACGTCCCGCAAAACACAGGCCCATGTCCGGCGCGGCAGCGAGTCCGACAGCAGCGTGCGCGCGCGAGAGCGAGATCTTGCGCGCCGGGACGGCCGCGTCTGCGGCGGCGTTCACCGGCGTGATAAACATGTTGCTCCGCTCGCCGGCGATCAGGCTGCCGCGGTCGTCGATCGCAAGGGTGAAAACGTCGTAGCAGCGCATCGAGAAGACGTTGGCGTCAAGGACAGCGCCAGTTGCCGTCGAGAGCGCGTAGATGGAGCCCGAGACCGAGAGGTAGAGCACGCCGCGGGTGGCGTCGAGCAGCGAGACGCACGCCATGCCCGACACCTTTTTCACCGCCACCTCCCACATCACTGCGCCGAACTCGTCCAGCTCGCCATCAAGCCGGATCTTGGCCGCGGCCTTGCCGGACGTGTAGTATCCAACACCTTCTGTCACGTCGACGTGGAGGCAGGCGGCGACGTTGGCGATCTTGGACGCGCTGCAGATCTTGACAGAGGAAAGCACGGCGCCGCTGTCTTCATCGAGGTGAAAGACCCGCCGCCGGGCGGCAGCATACAGCCCGAGCTTGGTTGTCGTCACGTGCGGCGAGGCAAACCGCACTCCGAGCTTGGTCGTCCACGCCACGGTGCCGCCGACAAGCTTAGTCACTTTCCGGTCGACCCGGTGTAGACGACCGAGTTAGGCGCGGCCGGGAGCGGAGCGCGCGGAAGGAGCGGAAGGAGCGGATAAAGCTCTGCATCATCGTCAGTAGCCATGATGTGTGTTTGTGTTGTTCTGTCTGTGCAATGCAGAAGAGCGATGGCTGTCGCTGCGGCGTGTGGTGCGCGTTTTTCGTAGCGACGGCGCAAAAGTCGCACATGCGGCATTTGCCGCCACTGACATACCAGGAAACGAGGCATGATTAGGGCGTGACTTGGGCGGGGCGTGCAAAGTAGAGGCGGATGTTGTGGACGATGTTCTCGAGAAGCCAGGCCGAAGGCGACTTGAGCCAGAGCTCGCACATGGTGCCGGTGGTGGCGTCGCGGACAGAGATGGCGACGGGCGCGGGCGGCGGGTCGGCCGAAGGCGGGGCGTGCGAAGAGCCGAGGAGCACATCGCCGAGGGCGGCGTAGGGAATAAGCGCCGGGAGCTCGGTGGCGGTGGTGACGGGCGCGGTGCCGGCACCAGCAGAGGGGTCGGCCAACGAGTCGATGACCGCAGGCTTGTCGGCGGGGCGGACACGGATGCCGAGCGGCGAGAAGACAAGGGCGATGGCGAGACCCTGGGTGGCAAAGATCGAGGTGGAGCCGTCGAGCCAGGTCGACGTGGCGAGGGGCGATGATGTAGAAGACGCGGGTTGGTCCGAGTCTTCAGTGGCGGCGTCGGCGGCAGCATCGGGGCGGACCTCGGCGCGGATACGGAGGTCGGAGCGTGCGACGCGGCGGATGGTGGCGTCGACGATGGCAGGCTCGACGAGGTGGCGCCAAAAGGAGCGGCGAGCTGAAGTGGGAAACGCAATGTACATCGAGTGGCCGCGGGGCGAGGCGAGAGCAAAGACGTACTTTTCGCCAAACTTGGGGGCGGAGATGGCGACGAGCTGCGACTCGGAGAGGCGGAAAGTGCGGGTGGGCGGCCGTGAGCGGCGGCCGTGGCCGGCGAGCAGCATGTCCGAGACGACGGCGAGTGCGCTTGAGTCCAGAACGGCCTCCTCGGTGAAGGAGAACGAGTCGTCTGTGAGAACGGCAAAGCGCCAGAGCCAGTGCTTCTGCTGCCGGACCTTGAGCCAGCCAACGGCGTGGACGACGCCCGAGGCGGCGACGGGCGGGTGCGGGAGGGTGAGCGAGTCTGCAATGTCGACGGCGTGGGCGTCGATGGCGGTGACAATGGCGGCACCCCAAGTAGCGAGGCGGTTGTTGGTGGCGGAGGCTTCGGGCAACAAGAAGCGGTGGTACTTGCCGCGCGAGTAGAGCTTGAAGCCGAGGGCGGTCTTGCGGGTCTTGGGTACAAAGAGAGCGCCGCGGAGCGGGATGGAGGCGACAACCTTGCGATGGTCTGCCGAGCGGTAAATGACAAAGGCGTCTGCACCGACGACACAGTGCCGCTCGGCAAGGGAGGGCCCGCCAAAGAGGGCCTTGGAGCGGACGAGGAGCGGGCCCTGGTACGGCGCGAGCTCGGCGCCGAGCGCGTAGATGGTGCCGAGCATCTTCTCGCGCTGGGACCGCGGCTTGCGCTTGCGGCGGCTCGGCGACGACGACGGCGACGGCACAGGCGATGTCGATGCTGCCGGCGCTGCCGAGGCCACTGCTGACGGGCCGGTGAGCGCTGCAGGGTCGATGGCAGCAAAAGAGCTCGCTTAATGTCGGAGGCGGCGGGCGCGGGGGTGACGATGACGAGGCCGGGAGCAGGTCGTCGAGGTCATCGAGTTCGGGCTCGAGCTCGTCAGCGTTGTTGCCCGATTGCGGGTCGTCAGACTGCGGATCGTCGGACGACGACGAGTTGGCATCGTCGACGTGGTCGACAGGCGGTGAGTCGGTGGAAGATGCCGCTGCCGCGGCTGCTGTTTGTGCACTGGCCGCAGACGGCGCCGAAGAAAGAGGCTGAGCCTCGAGCGCCTCGATCGCCAACTTGACCGTCATGTACTCTTCGAAGGCTCGCTGGACGGCTGGCTCGGGAGCGCCATCAGCCTTGAGGCTGCGAATGGTGGACTTGAGAGCGAGCTTGCGGGCGAGGAGGGCGTCGCGAGAAGCGAGCGGGGCGTAGATGGAGGCGTCCGAGGGCATAAGCGACAGAGGCGAGCGATCAGAAGAGTTCGGGTTGGAGTTGGGTACGGGCGTAGCGGTAGCAGTAGAGGAAGAGGGAGAAGATGGCGCAGCAGGCTGGAGAGCAGCGGCAGCAGCTGCCGAGGCCTTGTCCACAAGAGCCGTCAATTGTGCACGTAGAGCTTCATAATGAGCATAGAAATTGGGCAAATCAGGATTGCCCGATGCCTTTGCCTCTCTCACCACTTCTTTGGCAGCACTTTTTTCGCCTTCAAGATCTCGTGCCCGAGCCACAGCCTCACGTGCCGCCACATACGCTGCGTGCAGTCCTCCCACAACGGCGTCGTCTGCCGAAGACTCCTGTCACGCGGGCGGGAAGGGGAGGGCGTGGGAAGAAGGGGTGAGTGGTGGAGGTAGAAGGGGATATTGTTGAAGCGGAATGGGAAAGCATGTAGAGGGGTACTTTTGCTTGGCGGACAGCTGCTTTGAGGGCGTCTTTCTGCCCTACTAGCTTCTCCATGGGTGGCCTCGTGGCGAGTCGGGTGGCGTGCCCTGATCGCCTCCGTGATCGTGATCGATCGTTGGCGTGGACAGGCTGGTCGAGCCCGGCCCAACCGACCGAAATGATCAGGTACGAGCTCAATCGTCCGCTCGCCACCCACTGTACGTTCTACATGTAATGGACATCGGCAAGGTGAGGTAAGGATACTGTCGCTCGAGGTGTGGGCCATCTCACCCGCTTGGTACCCTGGCTAGATGATGCGATCGCGTACACATGTTGTCCATCGCATCTCGGCCAACACGATAGCCATGAATCCGCCACTATGTCCCATCTGCCCATCGTACCCGATCCGTCCAGCTTGTTCGATCCGTCCACATCATCGGCTCGGATTCGCTCGCCTACGTCGAGGCTTTGGCCTCGGTTTCGCTCACTTGCTGCCTGCAAGCCAACTTCCATGATCGCCACACAACACACACACACATACACACATACATACATGCATACACGCCTACCACCCATCACACACACTCTCTCTCTCTCTTTCTCTCTCTCCCTTACCGCCATCGCCACCGATCTGCCCATCTTGCCTCAGATCAGTCCACCTTGCTTGGCTGTTGCGACGGCAGCAGCTCACCCGTACGCCAGCCACCGTCACCTCACTCGGCAGCGACCACGCTCAGGGTGGCGGGCGAGGCAGATGGCGAGCAGCACGGCGGCGAGCAGCAAGACGGTCAGCAGCAAGACGGTCAGCAGCAAGGCAGCGAGTAGCGAGATGGTCAGGAGCAAGACGGTGGCCGAGTTTGTGGCGGCTGACGAGCTCCGGGTCGGCTACGAGGAGGCGGCGTGGCGTGTGGCGGCGACGACCGAGGCGGTGGCTGGACGATGGTGCGCAAGTTCGAGCGGAACGTGGGGTATCGAGTCTGCAGGGACGAGCAGGAACGGCGGGCGAATGGCGCTGGGATCGCGTGGGGGCATGTGGCGCTTGTGGATGGCCGATCGGGTCGCCTCATCCATGCCCTCAGCACAAGCGAGGGCTCAGGGCGGTGGATGACGGCGGTTGCTGTCTCGGACGATCTGGTGGCGGGCGGGGGCTCGGACGGTGTTGTCCATGTCTGGCGGCATGGAGAGGGCGACGATGGCGAAGACACACGCTTCCTCGCTCTCATGCCCGCCCACACCGGATGGGTCCATGCCGCTGCGTGGCGGGGCGAGGTACTGGCGACAGGCGGCGGCGATGGCGTGGTCAAGGTCTGGGATGTGGCCAGCGGGACGCTGGAGGTGGCCGGAGGTTGTGCACGACTCGAGGCGGGGTACATCCTGCGGACTACGTGGGCGGACGGCAGCGCCGACGGCTCGGTGGTGTGTGCCGTGGGAGGGAGCGGCGGGGCGCAGATTGCACTGTGGGATCCGCGCGCGAACGCCGAGAGCTGGCTCGCGCTCGGCAGCATAGTCAACGCCCATGATGGCGCCCTGGCGGTGACTGCGGTGTGCGCCGAGGGAAATGTGCTCGTAGCCGGCGACGCCGATGGGCGGGTGGCGGTGTGGGACGTGCGGAGCGGCGGGACGGCAGTGGCGTCGGCGCGTGGCCATGGCGGCGCAGTGTCGGGCGTGTGCTGGGACAGCGGTGCGAGCGACGACGCAAACGTCGTCTCATGCTCAGTCGATGGGAGCGTCAAGGTGTGGGCGAGCGGGCTGAGCGGAGCAGCGCGGTCGTACTCGCTGGGACAGGGCTCGGTCGTGGCCGTCGCATACGACGACGGATACGACGTCCTCCGTGCTGCGGCGATTGGATGCGCCGGCGCCGGTGCTGTGGTCTCGCTCGACAGCTCGCGGCAGGTCGAGGTTGTCGCGGCAGCCATCGAAGCCTTGCAATGATGAATCAAGCCACATCCACCAACGCTGAGCATGTGCACCAGAGACTCTCGTCATCAATCAAAACCTGCCAAACGTCGCCTATCAAGACGGGTCAACTACGGTCTCCCAACGATAAAACCAAGGAGAAAACCATTGATTCCGCCGTGGCGGAGGGAAGAGGGGGGGGGGGGGAAACTGCCAACTTTTCCGGCACCTTGCCAGGCGACGCACATGCGGTTGCCGGTCCTGGTGTCAACACGAGTGACCCAACAGCATCATGATGATCATGACCGCGCGATGGTTGATAGCAGCGACATATTGCTTCCGGGCGGGCGTTGTGGAGAAGCCATCGGTTCAGTCGATTCCCACCCGCAGCACAATGCAAGGGGGGGGGGGGGGGGAGAGAGAGAGAGAGGGAGAGGGAGAGGCTGATCGCGTTGGGCTCTGGGTGGATCGGCTGGCTGGCTGGCTTGGCTGATCAGCCGCCACCGTTGATCCACTTGGCTGGTTGGCCGCTGTTGCCTCTTGGTCGCTGTTGCTTGCTTGACTGGCTGGCTGGCTGACTCGCTCGGTTCATCGGATGGGCCACTGGTTAGTGTATGGAGTGCAGAAAGGGAGATGCAGGTTGCTACTCACAGCACACTTTATGCTTGTTGGTGGTGAGTTCAGACGCAACTGTCCAAGGCGCTGCGGGCGCTGATCGAGGAGGAGGAGTCGCTGATGGCAGCGGTAACCGACCTGGTGACGCGGAAGAGGATGATACAGCAGTTGACGCGGCAGTTTGTGGCCGAGTGCGGGAAGAAGCTCGGGCGGCGCGACGAGTTCTTTGTGGAGCTGCTCGACTCGCTCGGCTCGCTGGTAGAGGAAGAGTGTGTACTGGAAGAGCAGGTGGGGCAGAGCCATCGAGTGGGCTCGATGATTCTCTCGGACCTGCTGCAGCTTGTCGAGGGCTTTGAGGCCAAGCGGATGGAGATCGACGAACTGCAGCGGTCACTGGATGCGTTTGACGCCGAGACACGGCGGATGCAGGGAACGCCAGCCGAGTTTGATGTGAATGTCCAGCAGACGGTGCGGCTCAAGCGGGCGTCGCTTGTGCAGCGGCTCGAGCGGCAGCGTGGCGAGTTGCAAATGGCTGCCGAGTCGCTCTACTCCTCGCTCACCATTTTGCTGAAGCGCGATTTGTTTGTGGTGACTGACACGCGGACACGCGCGCTGCAAGACTCGATCAACGCACTCGAGCAGCAGATGCTCATCATCGGCGACATGCCCGGCGAGACGTCTGTCGATATTCAAAGCCACGTTCGCGAGCTCATCACGCGCTACGCGCTGCAGCACTCGTCGACACCGTTTGACCTCATGACCGACTACGGCGTGACGTCGGACGCTGGCGTCTCTGTCTCTTTTGCAGGATCGGGCGTGTTTGGCTCGTTCCGCTCGGCCATGTCATCGGGCCCGCAGACGCGGAACACCTCTTCACAGCGCTCGCGGTCTGGGCTGACCTCGTCCTCGCGGGCGTACAACCTCGGCGTTCGCCCGAAATTCCGCATCTCGGCCCATGGCCGGTCGCGATCGGGCAGCTCGCAGTCGCAATCGCCGTCGTCGTCGTCATCATCGTCGTCGTCGAGCTCGATAACAAGCTCGCGGAGATCGCGGTCGTCGTCTGTGACGCGGTCGCGGAGCTCCCGTAGCTCGCACACGCCGTCGCAGTCAGGCGCAACTTCGCACTCCAAGACCTCGGCCTCGCAGTCGCGATCGCGGTCGCGGCCAGCACCGTCCGACAATGTGCCAGCAAGTAGCCAGGCCGAAAGCAGCACACAGTGCATCAGTTCGGCGTCGCACACCGAGACTGACTCGGGCTCGGGCTCGAGCTCGGCCGCCGAGTCGGACTCGGGAAGCTCGGGAAGCTTGATGGTGGGTGGCGTTGGCGGGACGCCACGGTTAGACTCGGGCGACACATCGTTCTCTAAGTCGGCACCGATGGTGACGACGCCGGTGGCACCGGGCAATGGTGGTGGCGGTGACAATGGCATGATCTTCGGCTCGGGAATAGCCTACGCCTCAATCCCGTCGCCCGGCCAGCCGTTGAGCGGCTTTGTGAGTAGCAGCTACGCACAAGGCTCCGGGACAGCGGCCATGGCAGCGGCGGAGGAGGTCAGGGTCAGGGCACGTGCCAAGGCCAAGGCCAAGGCCAAGGCCAAGGCCAAGGCCAAGGCCAAGGCCAAAGCCAAAGCCAAAGCCAAGGCGCGGGCTAAGAAGCGGGCCAAGAAGCGGGCCAGGCAGCAGCGGGCCAAGAAGAAGGCGCGGCAAGCGCATGTCAAGGCCAAGGCGCAGGCGCTGGTCTCAACTGGCGGATACGATTCTAGGTCGGCAGCCGAGCTGGCTGTGGCCGAGGAGCTGTCGCGAGCGCGGAAGCTTAAGCTTAAGCGCAAACTCAAGCGCAAGCGCAAGCTCAAGCGCAGGCTGGCAGCACTTGAAAAGCGCGACCGCAAAAAGTGGAAGAAGCTAGTCAAGAAAGCTGCACTGTCGAGCGAGTCGTACTCGTTGTACACCTCGTCAACCTCGTCAAGTCTGACGTTCTCATCGTCGTACTCGTCGTACTCCAGTGTATCGGTATCGTCGCCTTCCGAGGGAAACGCGCAGCCGTGGGCACTCAACGAGACCACGCCATCGTCGATGGCAACGCATCCAACGACTCGAGTTGATTCAGTGGGCAAGAACTCGGTCGATTGTCTGCTTTCAGTCTCGGACGACTGTGGGCACGCCAACATCGTCGACAGTGGCCCGGTGCGGACAGTCAAGTTTGCGCCCGGGACACGCCAGGAGCGACAAGCCAAGGTCGAGACTGGAGTTTCCGGGGTGAGTCTACATGCCATACCTCCGCGTGGCAGGAGCAAGACCAAGGCCAAGGGCAAGGGCAAGGGCAAGGGCAAGTCCAAAGCCACAACCTCAAGCGGAAGCAGGGGAACGTCGTCGCGGTCGCAGTCACCGTCACCATCGCGGACGTCGTCGCCGTCTCAGTCGCGGTCACGGTCTCCGTCGTGCTCGCCATCGCGGTCGTCAAGCAAGACAGGAACGATGGCAGGCAAGAGCAAGCGGCGGCCGCGGCGGACGTCGTCGTACAACCGTATTTGTGACGGCAACGGTGACGAAAAGCGGATGAAAGTCCTGCGGCAGGCGATGGCCGGAGGCGAGAACGCGGCAAAGTCCGGCGGCGGAGCGATTGTGGACCCGTTTGCCCTGCCGCGGCTCCGTGATGCAGTGCGCGAGGCGGGTCGTGCGGCGGGCGAGCTGCCGCGATTCTCGGCCAAGGCCCGGGTCCGAGTTGGCGCTGCCCAGCGGACGAGCGGGCTTGTTGCTGGCGGCACATGGGACGGGCGTGAGCGGAGCGAGGAGCACGAGCTGGAGATGGCCGGATGGCCTGAGGTGAGTCGGATTCTGCAGCGGACGGACGAAGTTTGCTGGGCGGGCAATGTTGCAGCTCCGATAGAGATACTCCTCGGAGGGCTGGCGGCGTCGGTGACGAGCTCGCTGTCGGTGACGGCGGCGCTGGCGGGCGGTGACCTTGTGGCATGCAAGACTCTAGCGACGTGTGCGGCGCCGCTGGCGCTCTACCTCGGAAGCGATGTGGCGCGGACGATGCTCACCGATCAGCGCGGAAACGAGAGCGAGGAGGAAGACCACGCAGCCCAAGGCATGAGCAGTACGGCCGAGACACGACGGCAGCGGCGGAGCGTGCGGCGGAGCGATACCGCCGGCGTGTCGATGACGCCGCGCGGAAGCGCGACGGTACGGACGCCGCGGGGGTCAGAGGTTGGCGAGGCAGCGTCGCCTGTGGTGTTCAAGTTGGCGTCGGCGTTTATCGCCAACACGCCTGCGGTGCAGCTCGAGGAGAGCCTCCGGCGGAGCAGCGTGGTGCGGTTGCTGGAGCATGCACTGACTGCTACGGTCCATGTTGCAGTCGGCCCGCTTGCAATGAGCACGCATCCACCTGCGCTTAGCTCGCCCGATGCGATGAGCATGGGCGAGAGCGCCGAGGTGACAGCACTCTCGCCGCCGTTGGTGGCGCTTGCGGCGTCTGGGGTGCAAGACGGCAGTGCAGTGCGGATGGCTGAGGGCGTGGATACGCGGGCGCGGGCGCGGGCGGTGTACGAGGGCATCATGGGGCGGAGCGTGGTGGAGATCGGCAGCTACCGGATCTACGGGCAATCGAGCCCAGGCATGCGCCAAACATCGTTCCGCGTCGGGTCGTGGCGCGAGATGGAGGAGCTCATGGGAGTGGTGGCGCCGGTGGACCGGGCGAGCGACATGGATCTGGCGCTCACCGGGCTTGCGGGGCTCTACGCCGACGCGGTGGCGATCGCGGTGGAGGCCGAGTCGCTTGCGGTGGGTGGGGTGGAGGTGCAGCTGCTGCTGGACGACGACTTGGCGTTTGTGCTCGGAGCCAAGCCGGCGTCTGAGGCTGCGGGCGTGATGTCGCCGGTCACGGTTGCGGTGACGATTTCGCCAGCAGGCGGCGAGGCCATGGGCGATAGCGTGGTCAGCCGGGTCCGAACAGCGGTGGTTGAGAGCGTGGCGCACGCACTCATCACCACTGCGGTGGCAGTCAGCTTTGAGATTGCCGGCGTCGAGCAGAGCGGCAGCGATGGGACGCCTAATGTGCGGGTGACGCGGCCAAAGATGGGGAGGTAAAGGGGAGTGCCTGAGCATGTTGCGATCACTTTGCGGGGGGAGGGGAGGCCTTGGCGATGAGGATGCGATTCTGCGGGGTGATGGACGGGTCCATAGTGCGGAGGAGGACGTCGTAGCCCGGGAGAGCAGCGAGGCGGCCCATGCGAGCCATGTCGAGGGCGACGGAAAGTCGATGCCCGTAGCAGTGGCAGCATGATGGATGCGTGTGCCGAGGAGGCGATGGGCAGCCGCCGAGTCGGTGGCCACCACCCGGTGGCTGTCGGCGTGCGAGGTGCCCTTGGAGTGGCAGCAGGGCGCAATGGCCACGTCCATCCCTGCCGCCGTCGCCATGTCGAGCACGTAGTCGGTGAGATAGCCGCACGCGTGACAGCCGACCACCAGCACGCGAGGCGAGGAGGGAGTGGTGGCGGTGGTGGCGGAGCGTGCCGCGTCGGCGAGGGTGCTCTCGAGGCCGTCGCGGACGTCGGTGATGACGAAGCGAAGGGTGGCGGGGGCTGGGGCTGAGGTGATTGGGCTTGGGCTTGGGCTTGGGCTTGGGCTTGCGGTTGGGGTTGGGGTCGTTGGCGTTGTTGGCGTTGTTGGCGTTGGCGTCGTCGTCGTCGTCGTCGTCGTCGTCGCGGGGATGTCGGCGGAGAGACCCCAGTTGGAGGCCATGGCAGCAAAGGATAGCGGGAGCTTGCGATCGAGGATGATGGCGGAAGAGGCACGGGCGTAGAGGACAAAGAGCATGCCGAGCATGCCGTGACCGCCGCAGACGTCGATGACCGTGGCGTAGTAATGCCGCTTGGCCTTGCCCCGGCCCTTGTCCAGCCCGCTGCTGGCAGCCATGAAGAACGACATGGCCTCGTCCAGCTCCTTCTCGCTCGGCTTGGGCGTCGCGCTGCCATCGTAGTACGCCTGTCGGATCTTGTCCGCGAGCGAGGCGCCAGACATGGTGGGAGAGGGGCGGCGAAGAGAGGTGTACGTGCTGATCGGGGCGGGGGGTTTGGGGTTCTGCCGGGACAGGGGCACACACCCATGTCTCCATGGACCAATCGGCATCAGACCGCCCACCATCCCCCCCCCCCCCCCGTCTCGCCGTATTGTTGTGTTGCCGTATCCGTATCACCGTATCGTCGTATCACCGTATCACCGTATCGTCGTATCACCGTATCACCGTATCACCGTATCACCGTATCACCGTATCACCGTATCACCGTATCACCGTATCACCGTATCACCGTATCACCGTATCACCGTATCATCACCGTATCACCGTATCACCGTATCACCGTATCACCGTATCACCGTATCACCGTATCACCGTATCACCGTATCACCGTATCACCGTATCACCGTCTGGCCGCTGTGTCGCCGATCCCGCCAAACGGCCCAGGTCACCCCGCCCACCACCCCCCCCCACCCCCACCACCACCACCACCACCACCACCACCACTCGCCCCACCTCCACCACCCCACCCCTCACCCCTCTGTATGTCGTGGACACGGGCTACTCGCTTACGCCCGCCATACCTGCCCTTTTACGCCTCAGCCACCGGCGAGCTGTCGTGGCGCCCTCGGCCGACCACCCCCTCGTCCCCCTCGACCACCCTGCCGACCTTCCCGGGCATGGCGCAGGGGAGGGCCTGGACGGAGACAGGGCAGGGGTATGGCAAGGCTGTCGCTCCGCAGGGCATGGCCACTCGCTCGGGCACTGCCGAATTGCAGCAAAATTCGCTTGAAATGGCAGATGGCATCGGTTCGCGTGATGCGGTGGCGGTGGCGGGCAAGGCGGGGGTGGCGCAGGCGGTGGCGGGCAAGGCGGGGGTGGCGCAGGCGGTGGCGGACAAAGCGGGGATGGCGCAGGCGGTGCCGGACAAGGCGGGGGTGGCGCAGGCGGTGGCGGGCAACAGCGCGCAGGTGGCGAACAGCGGCGGGGCGTGGATGGGCGCGCCTGCTGCCGGGCGGCATGCGTGGGCAAGCAGCCGCGCCGAGCTGGCGAGCATCCGGCAGCGTATTGTGTGCGGGGTGGAGACATTCCGGGCGGCGTGTGGCGAGGCGACGCGGTGGACAGGCGAGATGGACGACGGGCTGCTGGGCCTGCTGGCCGAGGCACAGCCGGTCGAGGTGCCTGCCGACTACCACGCCGCAGCGGCGACCACGCTTGCCTTCCGTCCAGGCTCAGGCTGGACTGTTGATGCCGTTGTGGCTGCCATCTGCGATGTCGAGCTCCTCACCCTGACCGAGGCGCCGCAGCAGGACGGCGAGGAGCCGCGGCCGGAGCTCGGCTTTGGCCTCTGCCTGCGGTGGGTGGCCAATCCGAGACGGCCAGGCGAGCCCGGGCTGGCAGTCGCCGTCGCCGCCGCGTGGCGGTCGCCGTCGCTGATGGCGGCGCTGGCGCTGCGGGCCAAGCGCGCTGCCCGCGGTGCTAGCGAGCCCGTGACCTGGGAGACCCTCGGCTCGGCCCTGGCCGAAGAGGTCCGGCTGCTCCGCGAGGCGTGCGGAGCCGGGCCGACGGCCTGGCCCACCGAGCTCTTCCTTCTCCTCCGTGACGCGCCACCGCCGCTCGACGCCCGTGCCGCCAACAGCTCGGCCTTCTCGCCGCGCCCGTCGTACGTCGACGAGCTCGCCGCCGGGCCCATCCTCGTCGTCCCGCCGTATAACGTGACCCAGGAGCAGACGCTCCGGTTTGCAGCGACCTCGCCCGAAGAGGCGCTGGTGGAGGCACTCGCGTCGCCGCTGTTTGGCGTCGGCGGCGCCGCCGGTTTCGGCGCCATCGTCTACGTCCCGCCGCGGCCGACGTCCAACCCGCTGCTCTCCAAAGTGGTGGTCCGCATCGTCGCACAGTGGGTCGAGCGGCACGTTGAGCATGCCGACGCCGCTGCGGCGCGGCCACGTGCCGACAAGGCCGACGCCGCCGCCACTGCCGCTCGTGCAGCCTTTGCCGAGCGACCAGTGGCGGCTGAGGTGCTCGCTGCCACCATCGGGCGGCTGGAGGGCATCCTCGGGTGGTTCACCCCACCGCAGACAGCCGTCACGCTTGGCGAGGTCTGCGAGCTCGAAAACCAGGTAGCGCTTGCCAACTGCGCCGCGCACGCCACGCGAGCAGCGGTCGAGGCCGCCATGTCCGGCCGCGAGCTCATTGCCGACGCGAGCGGCGGGCGGGCCGGTGCGCTCGTTGGTGCACTTCAGCGCGCGCCTGTGGCGGTGGCGGCGCTCGGGCGGGCGCTGCTCCCGCACGAGCAGGGATTGTTGGCGGCGTTTGTGGTCCACGGCTGCTTTGCAAGCATGTCTGTCGACGAACGGAGCCTGTTCGAGCTCATCACCGCCGCCGTGCGGAGCGCCGAGTGTCCGGTGAGCGAGATGGTGCGGGCCGGCGGCTTTGCAGCCCGGCTGCTCGTCGGCTACTGCCAGCGCAAGGCCGTCGTCGCGTATGTCCACCAGGCCCTCGGCGAAGCCATCGCCGAGGTCGGGTCGAGCTCGGCGCCTCGGCTGCAGCTCGACCCAGCGGCTCCGCTGCGGGCAGCAGCGAGTGGCCGGCTGCTGAGCTCTCAGTCGCGGACACTCCCGCTGCGACAGCAGATCATGGCCATCGAAGACGCGGTGGTGAGGGTGCTCAACGCGGCGGTCGGGAGCGAGGGCGTGGGGCAGCTTCCACCGTTCCTCGCCACCCTCCTCAAGTGGCTGGCGGGCGAGGCCGCAGCGCGTGGCGAGGACGGCGTGGGAGTCGCCGGCCGGCTGCTCGTCGAGCTTGTCGCCGCGCGGGTGGTCGACGGGCCGAACGAGTACGGGCTGGAGGTGGCGGCTGGAAACATGGAAGTGGTGGGCAAGGTGCTGCGGGCGATGGTAGGCCGGGTTAACGTGGCGAGGGCTGGCGACGATGAAGGCGGCACCTCGCTCTCGGAACTCTCGTCGGTGGCGTCCGGCGGAGAGCGGGTCTCGGGCGTGGCCGCCTCCAACTATGTGTACGAGGCAAGCAACCCGCTCTCACTCATGCAGTCATTCATCGATGAGGGCGCGCGGGCCATCGTCCGTGCCGGAGACGCCCTCGTGAGGGCCAAGAACTCGGCATCGGTGCACTCGCTCCGCAAGCGCATGCGCGCCGCGTCGGGCTTTGTCGCCGTTGATAGCGCCGAGCTCGATGCCGTTTGCGACATGGTCGTCCGGCATCAGGCGACGATGGGCGCAGTGGCGCCGACGGTGGTCGCTGCCGCGCAGGCTGCGATGCCGGCCACCAGCCATCGGTCACCACCGCCAGGTGGGTGGATGGTCGTCGCCGTCGATCAAGGCGGCAGATGCAGCGACGACGATGATGATGAGGACATCGAGTCCGAGACCGGACCGCGGGCGGTGGAGCTCCTTCGCGACGGCGCAGCCATGGTCGAGGCTTACGGGCGAGGCGAGATGGCGGCCACCGAGGCGGTCGTCTCGCACGTCTCAGCCGCCACCCACACGCTGTGGAAGCACCGGGTGAGCGTAGCCATCGCCCTGCAGTCGGCCGCCAACTCGTTGCGGGCGACGCTGGACGAGGTCGAGGCTGAGCGGGCCGAGCTGGACGCGGTGGCGGAAGCAGTGATCGGCCGTGCCGAGGAAGGTGGGGGAGTGGGCGGCGATGGATCAAGTGGAAGATGGCGGGTTGTGGTGGGTGGGAGGCGATGAGGTGCAGCACGTTTACGGGTAAGCGTCACGACGACGGCTCGGCGACGTCGATCGAAGCACTCTGCTCGCCGTTCAGCTCCTGCATGAGCCCATGCGTTCAATCTACGCCACTCGCAGCTCGATTGCTCATTCTACCGCGACACCTGTCTCGGCTCACGGTTCTTCGGCGACGTTAACGATCGCGGGCGGGTGGGGGCGACACACCGATGGGCATACTCGCCGCCCGACGATACTTTCCGTTCTTGCGGTTGGCTCGATGCGCGTAGCGAGCGGCTTGAGTTGCCTTTTTGCGCTGATAGCGACGTACGCCGAGGAGCAGTCTGTTGCGTCGCTCCTTGTCGGCCTGCTCGATGGCGGCGACCTCGTGCGACGGCAGGTCGGCCCAAGCTGCTGGAGAGTAAGTCTCCGTCACGACTGGCGTAGCAAAGCCATCGTCCTCGAGCTGGCGCGCAAGCTCGCCCTTGATGCCGATCTCCTGGAGCTCGTGCCGCGACCACTGTGAGAGCGCGGCCAGCGTCTTGATACCCGCGGCCGCCACTGTGCGACGCGCCTGGCTAGCTACGACCTGCGGAAGGCCCAATCGTGAGACCGAGAACGTCAGAGCGTCGTGCACAGTAGAGGCCGTCTCTTCCGACGACACGTCCATTTTGAGAGCGGAGGCAGATATCAAAGCCGAGGTTGAGGTCGGGGTCGACGTCGACGTCGGGGTCGAGGTCGAGGTCGAGGTCGAGGTCGGGGTCGAGGTCGAGGTCGAGGCCGAAGATGCCGACTCGAGGGCCGACGATGCCGACTCGAGGGCCGACGACGCCAAGTCGAGGGTTGCCGACGCCGACGACGATTTGCCGCCAGCCAGCGCTTGTGTGGCCACAAGGGCCACCACGGCCGCCTCCAAATGGACTGCCGAGTCGGATGAGAGCGGAGGGAGCGGATCGTCGCCGAGGACCAGCTGCAAATTGGAAGTGACCTTGATCAAAGAGGTGCGATACTGGTTGTTGAGAAGGAGCTCGGCACGGTTGGCGAGAACGGCCTTGCGGCGTTCGGCGAGCAGATGGGTCCTCATGTTGTCGATGCGGTGACGGATCGAGGACGAGGCGGACGCACAGACGCTGGCCACCATCAGGCCTGCCAGCTGAATGTTCTGGCGGTAGCGGATGGCGTTGTAGATGGCGACGCAAAGTAGTGAAGTGGCCTGGAGGCCGCAGGCCAGCCAGAACCACAGCCTGTTGTCAAAGGTGTAGAGGAACAAAAGGATCTGACCGTAAGCAGCGACGCCCGAGGCCAGGGCCACGCCGTTCTGCCATGACTGGACAAAGGGCAAGAAGATGCCAACGAGCGCAAAATTGACGATGAAGTTGGTGCCTGCCGAGAAGATCTTGACGTCGGGATCGTCGAGAAAGACCGACTCGGCGGCAAAGACAAGCGAGGTGAAGAACTGGATTGGCCGCAGCCAGTAGTAACCGTCCTTGACACCGCGGAAGAGAAAGCCGTACTTGTCCGAAAACGACTGGAGCGAGAGCGTCGATGCCGATGCCACTCGCTCGTACGAGTCGGATGAGAGCGGAGGGAGCGGATCGTCGCCGATGAGGTAGCCGGCACCAATGACTACCAAGAACGGCAGCGCCGTTAGATGTGCGCCGGCAAAGCAACGCGTTCCTGGCTCGACCACCAAAAAGTACTCGCCGCGCTTGGCGGGATCCGTGCGACAGTACATGGCCTGAAAGGTGCGGACCGAGAGCTGGATGTACGCGATGGAGCAGAGGATGATGAACGCGTGTGTCGCGCTTGCCAAACATGATCCGCGCCGTGGGACGGTGGTCCACTTCCAAGCTCTCGCTCGGCTTGGCCGGCTCAATGGCGGCAGGCAGGAACCAGCGCCGGTACTCGCGCAAGTAGACGCCGACAAAGAAGAGGAAGAGCGTCACCAGCAGGAGGCCCATCGTGATCCAGTAGAGATCGAGAAAGGCGATGCGGCCGACGGTGCAGCCGGGCTTGACAAACTCAATCTCCAGCAGGAGGACCGAGAGGATGCGCGAGAGAGTGAGGACCCAGCTGGCTGTGCCAAAAGAGTATCGAATACCGACACGCAAGACCATGATGAGCGTCTGAAGGGTGATGATGGTCGAGACGGACTTGACTAGGTTCGGCGTCGAGAGCCCAGTGACAGCAACGACAAGGATGAGGAGAAGGAGGATGGCGACAGCACTGAGAGCCACAAACTCGATGCGGTCAGCCGACTCGACGCCGCACGAGCGGCAGACGCCAAAGGCCGAGTAAAAGCCGGACGGGCAGTTGCTGCAACCGCGCCCGGTGTATCCATGTCGACATCGATCAGTCATCCGCGCGCCATGAGCGTGCCAGGCCGGTGGATAATCGCTGACGGCGCCAAGAGCGCCGACACAGGCGTGCGGCATGTCGCAGGCCAGTGGCGGCTCGGTCTCCGAGTGCGACCATCGACCGGCGAGCGGCCACATACGATCGCCGCCAGGGCAGAACGCACCCGGGACGCATGGCTGGCATGCGTCACGGAGCCAGACGGTGCCGCGCGCAATGCAGGCTGGTGGCCCGGCAAAATAGTACAGGTGCAGCGGGACGTCGGACTCGGCGACAATCGCTCCATCGACAGAGAACACGAGGTAGACTGAGGAGGAGCGAGGCGGAATGGCGGGCGTGAGGAAGGAAATAGTGTCGGGCGATGTGATTGTGGTGTTGATGTAGAGGGCGCCGTCCGTGGTGTTGAGCTTGATGACGATGGCGGACAGGTGTGACAGGCCCGAGACAGGGATGTCGATCTGGATGCCGCCGGCGAGCGGCGAGGTGGCCTGGAAGGTGTTGGGGGTAGGGATGAGGAGCGGAAGCGAGGGCTGAGGCAACGGTGGTGACGGAGGCGGCGACGGAGGAGGCGGCGACGGCGGAGGCGGCGGAATCGCACCTGTGATCGCGTACCGATGCAGCGCCGGCCCCGAGCCCGCAGCCGCAAACGCGTGGATCGTCAGACTCGCCACATCAAACACAACTTCGGTCTTCCTGGCCGACGATGACACGGTCTCGCTTCCCGTGTACGCGTCGTACGTGCAACTGCTCACGTCGAGCTCACACACAAACACTCCAGGCTTGTTAATTGTATCATCGACCGTCACCATCACAAGCTTGCCGTTCACAACCTGTCCGCGTGCGGAATCGACCCGGATCGCAGGCGACGGTGCAGGTGAGACCTTGGCCACCGCGTCATCCACGCCTATCACCGTTCCCGTCAGCGTCGTCCGGTACACATACAGATCCGACGCTCCGCTCACCATCACGTACAGCGTGCTGTTGCCCGTATCGATGATCGGCGTCACCTCCGAAAATTCCGTGTGCGTCACCCCTACAGGCCGCAGGCTGCCCAATGCTTCGCCGTCGCCAGGTCGTACGAGACCGAGAACAGCTCGACCTCTCTGGCGCCCGATTCGTCATCGAGGGCGACCACGAGGATCCGCGAGTTGGTGACGTCGTCAACGAGGCCCACCCGGGTGCCTGTCTTTCCCCGGGCCGCCCGCGACGCCACAGCGTACACATCGATGATGGCGCATGACGTGCCGTCAGCCTCGCACCTTGCAAGCGACGCAGTCTTTGTCGACGCCACCGCAGTGGAGCCCGCGGCATACATCTTGCCGTTCGACGCCTTGATCGACCGCGGGTTGCCCCACCACGCCGGATCGAACGAGCCCGATATCTGGGACACAGTGCCGGTGTTCTGAGTCCAGGTCGGCCCGGGTGGCGACGGAGCAAGAGCGATGGTGCTCGCCTTGACGGTTTGGAGGGGAGGCGATGGTGAGAAGTCCCTGAAAGAGCCAATGACGACGACCTTGGACGATATCGAGTCCCACGAGGCGAGCAGCGAGTCAGTGGCTGGAGCCGGCGATGGAGCAGGCGATGCCGCCCAGAGGGCGGTGCCAGTGCAGGCCCCAGCCGAGGCCGGGCACTCGTAAACAAACGCGCCTGTGGAGCACGAGGCGACGGCGGCCATGCCCGAGGTTGTGGGAGTCATGGCATCTCGCCGCTCCTCTCAACGCGATTGGTGTAGGGGCAACATTTCAGCTTGCCATTAATCAGTTCGTCTGGTTGTAACTTGTTGGAGCCCCGGGTTCAATTCCCGGATCGCGTATTTTTTTTTTGCCTCCGGGCGCACCCTCGTTGCAGCGCACAGCTGTACATACTGCCTTGCATGGTTGGTGGACGTGTGTAGGAGGTCACGACTCGGTCTGCCCGGCGCACGACCTGGTGAGAGAAGCGGACAGTGCAAGTGAGGTCTCGTGCTTTGACGACATGGGCATGGCTGGTGTGGGGGGGGTGGGGGGAGATGGGAGGGAAGGGAGGGGGAGTGGTGTAGGGGGCTGAAAGGGGGGGGGGGTAGTGTGGGTGGAATGATGTTGTGTATGCGTTGTGTGGAAGAGGTTTTTTCCGCCTCCACGACAAATCGCAATCCGACACATGCTACAAATACTATGATCTCGCCGCTCCTCTCAACGCGATTGGTGTAGGGGCAACATTTCAGCTTGCCATTAATCAGTTCGTCTGGTTGTAACTTGTTGGAGCCCCGGGTTCAATTCCCGGATCGCGTATTTTTTTTGCTTCCAGGCGCACCCTCGTTGCAGCGCACAGCTGTACATACTGCCTTGCATGGTTGGTGGACGTGTGTAGGAGGTCACGATGTGGTGGATGGTGCGGATGCAGCGAGACCCAGGCTCAAAGGCTTTGATCGACAGGCTGTCAACTCCAGAACGCTCTGGTGGGTGCGTGCTGGCGGAGTGGACGAGGGTCAGCCCAGGGGAACGGAATCGAGATGTGAGTGGCCGTGCCCTTGTCGGCACTTTGATAGCAAGTGTGAACGGGATGGCCGAGTATATTGTGTCTGCCATTGAGGTGCGGATGTATCATATGTCGCAAGCAGCGTGATGTGCTCGGCCGAACCCATCGCCGGGCAGAGCGCGCGCCGACGGCCAACACAGCACTCTGATGTTGCAGATGGTCACTGGCCCAGACCACCAACTCGGAGCTCGTCAGGCATCGCATCATGGGCGAGTCATGGCTGCCACATATCCACATACAGCAACCATGCAAGGCAGTATGTACAGCTGTGCGCTGCAACGAGGGTGCGCCTGGAAGCAAAAAAAATACGCGATCCGGGAATTGAACCCGGGGCTCCAACAAGTTACAACCAGACGAACTGATTAATGGCAAGCTGAAATGTTGCCCCTACACCAATCGCGTTGAGAGGAGCGGCGAGATCATAGTATTTGTAGCATGTGTCGGATTGCGATCCGTCATTCGTGACCACACAACTCGAACTGGTCAGCGTGACCCATGGGAGACTCACAGAGTGGTGTTGCAGTTGAATACGATACGGATAGGGGTGAGGTTACCCACAGCCACCGCGTAGCGGACCATCGCAACCAGCCCCGCGCTGGCAGAAGCATCGAGGACGTTGTCCACCTGCTCGACTTTCGCAGCGGTGATGAGCCGAAGGACCAGCTTGCTCCGGCCGAGGAAGGTGGCAAGGACAGCAGGTCCAACGGCGATAGCGATGAGGCTACAGCTTGCACACCCCGCAGTGGCACACGATAGGTCTGTGGCGCGAGGACACTACACAGGCTGATGACGTACTACCCGGAGCCGAGCAAGCCACAAACGTCACGACGCCGCAAGCAACATCAAAGCACAGAACGCCAGGGTCAGGCTCCAGCACAAACGCACTACCCCGCGCTGGGTCGTGCCAGGCTATGCCTCGACGATGAGCCATGCTGTCGCCGGCGGAAGTACGCGCTCAAGATGCCACACAAGTGAGTCGACGGCGGCGAGCGCATGCTTCTGGCCGCCTCGTGTCGATTAGAGCCCAGGCCTTGCTTCATTCGCCCCGTCCACCACATCCACCATATCCACACACAGCAACCATACACATGGCGGCATACGCATAGCTGTCCATGCGAGTGCAACGAGGGTACGCCCGGAGGCAAAAAAAAAATACGCGATCCGGGAATTGAACCCGGGGCTCCAACAAGTTACAACCAGACGAACTGATTAATGGCAAGCTGAAATGTTGCCCCTACACCAATCGCGTTGAGGATAGAAGTCGCGACACAGTATTTATAACGTGCACCAGATAGCTGACATTTCGGGGGCTGCACGTCGGCCCGTCGCTATGTCGCCATGTCGCCATGTCGCCATCTACTCGACGTAGTGGTCACGCAAGGAGGTTGCGATCGTGTGACAAAGTCAAATTCTGCGACGTCTGCGGCTGTCATCATATAATTGCGGACATGAGGCGTGAGCCAGCATCAGTCCAAGGGTCGCAAAGGAGCCTCTTGGTGGGATCTGTGGTAGCTAGCATCGCACAAACCACTCAACAAACAGAAATAGGGTGCATATGGCCTAATCATGGCTCCCCTCTTCCTTGCACGGACAGTCGGGCCGACGACAGCGACGGATCGTAACCCGATGCATGTTACAAATACTATGCTCTCGCCCCTTCTCTCAACGCGATTGGTGTAGGGGCAACATTTCAGCTTGCCATTAATCAGTTCGTCTGGTTGTAACTTGTTGGAGCCCCGGGTTCAATTCCCGGATCGCGTATTTTTTTTGCCTCCGGGCGTACCCTCGTTGCACTCGCATGGACAGCTATGCGTATGCCGCCATGTGTATGGTTGCTGAATGTGGATATGGTATGGTGGATGTGGTGCATTGCGTTTAAAAAGTTTGCCGCGTGGCGGGCAGGGCAGATGTAGCACGGCCCGGGAATGAGTTGGCTCCGGCTGACCACCTGTCATCTGCTGGCTACCTGATTCATGTTGGTTTGGCAGTCGACAGCCGCGAGTCGCCCACGCCACAGTGCGACGAGCTCCCAGCTCGGTGCTCGTCGGGTAGGTGCCAGTCAGGCGCCAGGCAGCCCACGCCTCGCGCATGCTGCCACCGTTGGCGCTGGCACTAGAGTCGGGTGCTGTTGAGCTTGATCTTGGTCCTGACCTCTTCCATCCGCAGCATCTCGGAGCTCTGGCTCTCCTACTCGGCAGCCCAGCTCGCCCACGCACTCACACCAGCCGCCCAAACGCGTCCCGCATCCCCATGCACCTCTGCATCACGTCAACAAACTCGCCCACCCCGCCATCGCCCTTCCCCGCCTCCCCTCCACCACCACAGCTACCCACCACAAGGCCTCGACTTGCACCACAAACACGCTCTTGTACAACGCCTCGTTCCACAGCCATCCCACCTGCTTCGTCACAGCCTCCACCACGCAGCCCTTGACTCTCTCGAACGCCGCCACACTCGGCGCCCCGTACGCCGTCGTCAGCCCGCCGCTTTCGCTCCCACTCCGGCTCCGGCTTCCGCCGCACACGTATCCGACCTCGAGACCGTCGCCTTCAAACACCACTCCGATCGCCACTGCCCCGAGCCGCGCCTGGTATCGCCGAATCACGCTGTCGTAGTCCAGAATCTGCTCTAATGACGAGCCTCCGCCGCTGCTCATCCGCGCCTCTTGCCACATGAGCACTCGGGAGAAGTACAGCGTTGCCTTGGCCACAAGCAGCGAGAGCAGCGTCGAGCAAAACTTGAACAGGCCCGACGCTCCGCGCCCGAACACACGCTTCAGCACCAGTGCCTGCTCTGCGTCCTCGCTTCCGCTCCGTACACCCTCGTTCCCGCTTCGCCCAGCCTCACTCGAGTCCTCCGGCCCACGCTCGCTGGCCTCGGCCCCGTCCCCGCCACTTCCGCCGCCGCTGCTCCGCAGCCACGAGAAGAGGCTCTTGCCTCGCCCTCCCTTGGCCTTGGCCTTGGCCTTGGCTTTGGCCTTTGCCTTTGCCTTTGCCTTTGCCTTTGCACGTGCACGCGCACGCGCACGTGCCTTAGCCTGCCGATCAGCCCCGGCCGCCGCCGTCGTCAGTAGACTGCTGCTGCCGCTGCCGCTATCACTTCCGCTGCCGCCCTCCTGGGCCTCTGCAGCCACCACCACCATCGTCCGGCCTTCACGCCCTCGGCCTCGGCCACGCCCAAGCTGTTCGCTTATCCGACTGGCCTCTTCAGCAAGCGCCGAGCCTTCGTACGCCACGAACCCGGTCCAATCGGAGAGCGCCACATTCGCGTCATACAGCCGCGACATTGCCGCGCAGTACTGCCCGTCGCCCACAGCCACCGCCACCTCGCCCATCGCCGCAAGGCTCGCAATTTCCAGACCCACCAGATACCGCATCCGGTCCAGCTCTTTGCTCGTCATTCGGACTTGTAGCACTCGGCTCAGCTCGCCCATCAGCGCCGCGCACGTCGCCCCGTCAAACCCGCCCTGCGACTCGCCCAAATACCGGTAGTACCCGGCGAGCTCCGCCCGGATCTCCAGGAGCTCCACCATGCTCGCAATCAACTCGGCCAGGGAAACAACCTCGCGCGCCTCGCTCACCTCGGCGTCCTCTCGCCTCCGCTCCGCCCTCCACACCGCCAGCGCCTCGCCCACGCCCGCAACCTCGCTCCGCACCTCCTTCAACCGCACCGTCAGCGGTCGCCGCTTGGCCATCAGCCCGCGGAACGACACATACTCGGCCTCAAGCTCGGCAATCCGCACACACGCGCCAAGAAGCGGCAGAAGCACCCCATGCAGTCTGCTCTCGCTGGTCACAAGCTCTGGCACAGGTCGTCCTTCCGCTCCTGCACTCCCCACCACCGTCACACGCGTGCTGCTCGCCCCGGCAAGCTTGTTCAGCGCGTCCACAGCAGAGACAGAGTCACGGACAGAGACAAAGCCAAAGACAGTCCCAGTTGCTCCACCCACTCCATTCTGTTGTTGTCGTCTGGAGAGGGATGGGGGGGGTGGGAGTGGGGGGGGGGGGGGGGAAGTGCTGGGGGTGGGGGGAAGGGCGTCGGGAGGTTGATCGATCAAACAGTGATCGATCGGTCAGAAGGTCGGTCAGGGGAGACGCATCATCATTGTTGCCATTGTCTGCATCTGCTGCAATCAGATCCAAGCTGACCCAGGTGGGGCGGCTGCCCCTCCCCCCCCCCCCCTCCAACACACACACATACTAGGTCTCTCCTAGCTTGTGTCCTGGTTGCTAGTTAGGCCCCCGATCCTGGCAGGCAGCTCTCTGACTTTGCTCGCTGCAGCCGAGTCTCGTCACTCTGAGACTGATGTACATGTGTCGGTGACATGGCTTACGCCTTTCCTTTGGAGAAGGAGGGGGGGGAGGGATATATAGGAAGTTGTAGGACGCTTGCGTATCGCCTACCGCTTTCTACTATATCTATCGTAGGCATCGTCATCACCTAGGAGCTTCACATCAACCTGACTGAGCAAACGTCACAGGAAAACGATCTTGCAAAACAAATGATCATTCCCTTGTTTCTGTCGGCCATCCTCATTATCATCCCCATATTGGACACTCTGTTTGTGTCACATCTGCTCACATCGCTCAGACACCACACCACGTACTGCTTCTACCACACATGCTGAAAGACTACAAAGACACATCCGATCAAGCTCATACTAAGCTTACTAGCCCCAAACCTTGCCTGGACCACATCCACGCGCGCCCCACGTGTCATCATCCCATCCCCCCCCCCATCCCATCCACCATCACCCCCCCCTCCCCCCCCCCCCACCCGTCCCCACCCTCCGCATCGGCTCGTTTCTCCGCACATGGTCCAAAAAAATGTCGCGGCATCTCTCCATCCCACCAGCCTCACCCCTCCACCACGACCGCCACCCCTCTCCCTACCCACACCATGAGCGCCACTTCGCCGTTCTCTGTCTCTTACTCCAACATGCCTTCCGAGGCTCTCGACACCCGGGCGCCGTCGCAGCATGTGTACCACGGCCTCGCCTCGTCGGCTACCTCCCGCGCTGCCCTCACCACCGAGGGACTCCTCCCGGCGGCGGCGACCAACCTCGAGACTGAGGTCGCCCGGGCCCTCGCCCAGATGCGGTCGTACGAGACGCCGCTGCAAAAGTACATCTACCTCTCCGACCTCGCGGCTACCTCGTCGTCCATCTTTTACGCCACCGTCCTCGCCAACCTCGAGGAGATCATGCCGCTCGTGTACACACCGACCGTTGGCGAGGCCTGCCAGAAGTTCTCGGCCATCACCCGCGGCCGTCCCCAGGGCCTCTTCATCACCGCTGAGCACAAGGGCCGCATGCGCGAGGTCCTCGACTCGTGGAACCTCCCCGTCCACATCATCGTCGTCACCGATGGCTCCCGCATCCTCGGCCTCGGTGACCTCGGTGCTGGCGGCATGGGTATCCCCATCGGCAAGCTCTCCCTCTACATTGCCGCCGGTGGCTTCCACCCGGCCTCGACCCTCCCCATCACCCTCGACTTTGGCACAGACAGCGAGGAGCTCCTCGCTGATCCCCTCTACATCGGCCTCCGCCAGAACCGCGTCCAGGGCGACGAGTACTACGCCCTTGTGGACGAGTTCATCACCGCCGTCAAGGACAAGTGGCCCCAGGCTCTCGTCCAGTTTGAGGACTTTTCCAACGACCACTGCTTCGACCTCCTCGACACCTACCGCTCGCAGCTCCCCTGCTTCAATGACGACATCCAGGGCACCGGCGCCGTCATCGCCGCCGGCTTTGTCGTCGCCGCCCGCGTCCTCGGCGTCCCCATCTCCGAGCACCGCTGCGTCTTCCTCGGCGCTGGCTCCGCTGGCGTCGGCGTCGCCGACCGCATCGTCTCCCTTATGGTCGCAGAGGGTCTGACTGAGGAGGAGGCCCGCGCCCGCTTCTGGTTCATCGACTCGCGCGGCCTCGTCGTCAAGGGCCTCAACGAGCCCATGGCCTCCCACAAGATCCCCTACGCCCGCACCGACGTTGACGGTCCCATCACCACCCTCCAGGAGGTCATCGACCTCGTCAAGCCCACCGCCCTTGTCGGCCTCTCCAAGCAGGCCGGTGTCTTCACCCCGGAGATTATCAAGTCGGTCCACGCCAACTGCGCCCGCCCGCTCATCTTCCCGCTCTCCAACCCCACGTCCAAGTCCGAGTGCACGGCAGAGACCGCTTACACCGCCACCAACGGCGAATGCCTCTTCGCCTCGGGCTCGCCCTTTGACCCCGTCACCCTCGCCGACGGCCGCACCCTCACCCCGGGCCAGGGCAACAACTGCTACGTTTTCCCGGGCATCGGCATGGGCACCGTCCTCGCCCGCGCCTCAGAGGTCACCGAGGGCATGATCAACGCCGCCGTTGTCGCACTCGCAGAGTGCGTCACCGAAGACGACCTCGCCCTCGGCCGCATCTACCCCTCCATCGACGCCATCCGCTCCATCTCTGCACGCATCGGCGCCGCCGTCGCCCGCCGCGCCGTCGAGGACGGCGTCTCCTCCATCAACGTCGACATGTCTGACGACGAGCTCGTCAAGTTTGTCGAGGAGGCCATGTACGTCCCCGACCGCGTCGTCTCTGCCTCCAAGCTTTAAACCATCATCCTTCACGCAGGCACGGGTCGACGCCGCATCCGCTCCATCCAAAGACAGCGTCTCCTCCATCAACGTCGACACGTCTAACAACATGCTCTTCTGCTGCCAAGCTTTAAATTTCGAGAGACGGCAAGAGACGGCCAGACGCGGCATCATTGTGGCGTCAACTCCTCGTTACAAAAACGACTCCAGTAACAGCTTCAGCTGGTCCTCCACAAACGCAGGATCGCCCAGCACATCCTTGTACGTCCCAGGCCGGAACCGCTCCGCAACGCCGAGAAGAACGTCCAAGTCTGTCTTGCTCCCGAGGCCCACATCGCCACGCAGCTTCTTGACCGTATCCTTGGAGAGCGAAGCGCTCACCTCTAGCTCGGCTTCCACGCACTTGATGAGCAGCAGCGCCCGCCGTGTCAGCGTCCGCATCCCCTCGCCGATCCGCGCCGCGCGTAGCGGAACAGGTAGCCGCAGCACGTCCACCACGAGCGCCTCAATCAGTGCCGACGCCTCTTTGATCGGCCTGAACAGCCCGTCAGACGCAGACCAGCGATTCTCCGCGTCCATGCCAAACAGAAGCGCGAGTTCAGACTCCATGTACTCGTCGCGGAGCACCGCGTACTCGTTGTACGAGTGAGTCTGGTACAATCGAAGCGACTCGAGGTCAATGAGCGTCGTCGGCAGAAGCGAGTGGATGACGACCTCGTCGTCGAGCGCCACGGCTCGCCCGGCCGCCGATCCAATGCTCGCCGGCTCGCTCCAGCCCTCGCCATCGCCCTCACTTCCTTCGCCGCTCGCTCCGCCTCCGGCCCCGGCCCCGGCCCCGGCACCGTCGTCGCCGGCCGCCTCCACCACTAAGCCCTGCAGGTACAGGTCCGGGACATAGTGCGAGCCCGCCGTGCCCAGCTCACCGCAATCGCCGCCACGCCGGACAAGTGCCGCCCGGAGCCGCTCCTGCGGCGAAATGAAGAGCGCGAGCGTGGCCAGAAACGCGTTGACCGTCTGCACGTCCGGCCCGGCCACAACCGTGCACCCGTGGTTCTGAAGGTGCGCCCCGATGCACGCCGCCAGGAACGAGTGGTCAAACTCGGTCGCAAGGTGTGACGCCCCAAACAGCGACGCTTCAAACGAGAGCTCCTCAGGCAGCGCAGCGGAGTAGAGCGCTGCGAGCGTGGCCACAAACGGCGGGACAAACGTCGAGAATATGGCCATCGCCTCGCTCGCCATCCGCTTGAGGAGCGCAACAAGCTTCTCCACCATGTGCAGCATCCGCGAGGTCACCACCTGATACAGGACAAGAAAGCGGTCAAGCGCTTCCATGCTCAGCACGAGCGAAAAGGCAAACCGCTGGAGCGAGCCGTCAAACATCCCGGCAAAGACCACGCTCGCCACCACAGCGTCCATCTCCGGGAGAACGTGGAACTTGGGCTCCAGCGACGCATCGTCCAGCTCGCGACAGATCTCGTCCTTGAGAATCTGCTGCGCCAGCGAGTTGCCCTCGTTCTCGTCCAGCGGCGCCGCTCCTTCCCACACATGCAGCAGCCGCGGCCCGCACACGTTGTCCCACAGCGAGACCTGCATGCATCTCAGCCACGGCTCGCGTCCGCCGGCCACCTCGGGCACCGCCTCCACCGTCGGCTTGAGGCTCAGCACCGTGGCCATGAACGACGGCGGCGGCGGCGGCTCGCGCGACGATGCCGAGAAGAACGACCAGATCGATGACCACAGTGCCCGTGACTCGCTCTCGCTCTGTCCGCTCTGAGCCGCCGACGCCGCCGCCGTGTCGCCTGTATCGCCTGCGTTGTTTGCGTTCCCCGTGTCGGTCATGTCAGCCGTGTCGGCCGTGTCGGCCGTGTCGGCCATGTCGGCCATGTCGGCCGTGGTGGTGGTGGCGGCCGTGGTGGTGGTGGCGGCCATGGTGGTGGTGGTGGCGGATGGCTCGGCCGGGGTGGGTGTGGGGGTAAGGGAGGACATGGGTGGTGTCCAGGTATATGCGGAGGCGTGCGTGCCCGTGGTCGTGTGGGGTGTGGGTGTGGGGTGTGGGGTGTGGGGGGTGTGGTGGGTGTGCCGTGTGCCGTGTGCCGTGTGCCGTGTGCCGTGTCGCCGTGTGCCGTGTGCCGTCGTCGCCTGTCGCCTGTCGTCGCCTGTGTCCCACATGTGATACGAGTAGTGAGAGAGTCTATCTCAGACACGATTACCTTGATTACCAGCTCGATCACCCCCCCACCCATCATCACCCCCCCATCTCGTCATCCCCCCCCCCTTT
>NW_013657616.1:87875-92131 GCF_000142905.1 Thecamonas trahens ATCC 50062
CCCTCACCCCACCCCACACTCCACCCCACCCCACCACCACCACCTCCCCCATGCGGTTCGAGGCCATCACCTCAGCCTGCGGGTACCTTGCCTACGCCATGGGACTGACACTGGCCCTGGGATACATCCTCCTCGGCCGCTCGGCCCTCCCGCCCGACTTCATGCCTGCCTCCCACTGCACCGTCGCCTCGCTCGCCTCGCCTGCCTGCCTCACCCCGGCCGACATGACCTCCTGTGCCCTCCCGCTCGCCCTTGCCTTCCGCCTTGAGTTGGAGGACAAGCCCGATGTGACCGCCACCGCCACCGCTCTGCTCCCGCTCGCGCCCCACGAGGCCATTGCCTGCCTCGCTGATGCCACTCTCTCCGGCCCTTGCGCTGCTCTCCTTCACCTCGCTCCGCGCGCAGACCTCGCTTGTGCCGTCCGTCTTCCTTCGCCTGGCCAAGATCCGCAGGTCGTCATCCGTCGCTACGCGCCACGCATGATTGCGCTGCTCGACGCATCCTCCGCCGAGCTCTCTGTGGCCGACGCCGTCGCTGCTGGCGGCACGATCACCTCGCGCCTCCTCTATCTCGCACTCCTCGCCCTCCTCTGCGTACCCTGCTGTGCCTTATGGGGGGCCCTCCTCTGCTGGGTCGGCCTCACAGAGCGCGAGTTTGCCTTTATGAAGGCCCTCACTTGCAACGCCCCGCCCGGCCTCGCGCCAGGCCTGCCACGGGCTGATCCGTGGCTCCGCCGCGACGACTGACCCCCCCCCCCCCTCCCCCACACCCGCCAAAGATCACATGTTGTAAATCCCCCGCTTCTTGCCTGCTATTGTGGCTCGAGAGCCCTGAGCCGCGCGTCAAGCGCGTCATGCTTGGCGAGCACCTGCGCCAACGCAGAGTTGAGCGCAGTGATCTGGCTGTTCTGACGCGCGATGGTGTCCATCAGCTGCGTCCGCAGTCGGGCCTCCTCGCGAGAGCGCCGGTCAGCGTCGGCAATGTGATCGGCAAGGGTCTGTGTGAGGAGGAGGAGCGACTTGGCGTGCTCGCACTCGTTGCCGCTGCTGCTCCCCGCCGACACAGTCGCTGCGTCGCCGGCCGGCGCGCCACCAGAGGTGCGCCGGCCGCCGTCGCTCGTAGGCTCTTCAAAGCTCAACCGCCGCGCAGTGTTCGGCGACTCGGGATCGTTGCGCGGCGTTGGGCCCGGATTGCGCGGCTGTGTCTCATCGCCGCTGCCGTCGTCGCCCAGCTGTGCCGACACGCCCGCCAGGTCGAGCTCCGGCGGGATTGACGGGAGTCGGAGCGGCGCCGCCGGCGACCCGGCCTCGTTCGCCGCCCGGCCATGGTCCGTCGGTGACGGCGAGCCAGTAACCCGGAGCGGCGACGAGAGGCCTGGCCGCCCGGCTGCGGGGCTCGCGGTCACCACAATCGGCGCGTACATCCGCGGCGACGCCGACGCAAGCACCTCCCGCTGTACAACCGTTGTCCGCAGCTGCCCGCCGTTTGCGCTCCCTGCGCCCCACGCCGCCACAGGACCCGCCGCCGGCGATGGACTGAGCGTGAGCGAGTGATTGTGATTGCCCGCGCCGGGCGAGTGCGGGCCCTTACGCGAGCTCGGCGGCGACCAGGCCGAGCGCACCCCGCCCTGGATGGGGCTCGACGTCGGCGCCCAGGCCGACGTCACCGCGCTCGATCCGGGGCTCGGCGGCAGCGACGCTGCAGACGACGTCGGGCTTGACGTTGACGGCGTTGGCCCGCGCGGGGATGGCGGCGTCACAGATGCCCTGCGCGCCGACCGCAGCGCCGCCCGCGATGCTGCCTCGGCAGCCCTGCGCCGCTCGCGCTCTTTCGCGTCCTCGCGGTAGACCGAGAGATCGTGTTGTGTAGACTGCGAGGATAAGAGAGGGAAGAGAGGGAGAGAGTGTGAGTGTGAGTAAGGGCGTGATGACGATCATGGCATAGCACAGCTACCAACAACAGTCGTCGGCAAAGGGGAGGCAGCAGGCAGCAGGCGGAGGCGAGGGAGAGCCAGGCAGCAGGCGAGGGAGAGCGAAGCAGCCCGTACAGTGGCATGGTAGCACGGGGACTACCACCACTAGCCATACCCATGCCCATGCCCATACCCATGCCCATGCCCATGCCCATGCCCCAGCGTCCAGGTAGTTGACCATTGCGTTTGATCAGACACAATGTCCCAAAGGAGAGACCGGCAGGGACCGGGGGGGGGAGGGGTGGGGTGGGGGGGGGGGGCAGCAGCAGCCAGGAAGGGCGACATGGGCACACAGCCACCACCCCCACTATATGCACAATGGTATGGTATGAGGTAAGGGGGGGGGGGCGGGGGCGTGGGCATGGCCTTTGTGGGCAATGTGGGCGGTGTTGTCGACTCGTCGGCCTTTGCTCGTGTCGTCCTTGACCAGGGACAGACACTGGATGGGGAGGCACTGGGGGGATGGTATACAGAAAGGGATGGGGGAAAGAGAGGTAGTACGTACATCCCAAGGTGGTCGGCTGGGTCCACGGAGTGGTCGGTGGGTACTCCGCACCCGTGGCTCGTCCTCCTCCCTGCCTCCGCCTCCGTGTCGACGGACACGGACTCGTTTGCGGTGAAGCATGGGCAGAGAGAGAGTGAGAGAACTGTGCCCACACGGCAGCCATCGCCCCACCCGTACCTCCACCCTCCCCATACACACACAATCATCGCGATCAGCTCCCACATGACTCGGCCATCGGCAGTTCTTCTTTCTTGCAGGCAATCAATGGCTGGAGTGGGAAAAAAAGGGATGCTCAGGCCCAGCTCAGGCCACCACCGTGTTGCTGGCAACTCCATTCTCATCAAAGGTGCGATAGTACCCGTTGCCGGCCTGGGAGACAGCTTGCAGCAGCTGGACATCGCTGAGGTTGTGCGTCACCGTCTTGACGCCGGCTGTGTGGAAGCCGACCACGTTGACGACACGGCCCTCACCGCCAGCCACCCACGACGCCGTCGCCTCCACAATCGCCGAGTTGTTGCCGGCCATGCAGCCCCAGTTGGTGATGAGGAAGACACTTGTCACGCCCTCCATTCCGTAGGCTGCCTGCAAGCCTGCGAGCATGTTCGGCGCACCCGAGCCGTAGATCTGGCCGTCGATAAACGCCGACGCCGTCGCGACATGGTCCGGCGTCGGCCAGACCGGCGCGTCAAACGCCATCTTGGTCGCTGCGCCGTAGCGGACAACGTTGAACGCCTGGCCTGCCACAAGATCGCCCAGCGCAGCCTTGAGCTGCTGCTGTAGCAGCTCGACTGCCTTGACGCTCTCGCCGCTCTCCGGATCCGGGATCTTCTCGTTGAGCTTGTTCCCGTTGCCCACCACAAACACCACCCCGCCCGCGCTCGGCAGGCCCCCGATGAGCCACGACGAGCCAGAGCTGGACGCCGGCGCCGGCGCCGCTCCCGCCGGAGCGTCAGACGCCGCTGCTGATTCGCCGCCCCCGGCCGCAAGCAGCTTCTCGGCCTCGGCCCGGTCGAGCGACGAGTCGAACAGCTCGAGGATGTCCCCGTTGCCCGGCCCGACGTCGCTCAGCCGCGGCACAACATGCGTGAGCACCGCGAGCTTACCCAGATCGCTGTCAAAGGCCTTGAGAATCTCCGCGCCCTCGGCACAGCTCATCGGCGCCGACTTGCCCAGCACCGCCGCAAGCTCGGCCTCGGCGTCGAGCATGTTGTTGAACGTCGCAACAATAGCCACCACCTCTCCCGGCGTGTACGCGCTGCCGTATCCCGACGCGTGCTTCGCGACGAGCTCCCCGCGCTCTAGATCAGACTCGATCGCCTTGAGCGCCTTAACGAGGTCGCTCACTGCCGCATCCCACCTCTGTTTCATGAGTGTTGTCGGACGATGGCTAATTTTGTGTCCAACGGCTTTCGCCAAGATTTTTCTCCCAACCGCAGTCAACCTACCTGGGCCAGCAGCCGAGTCAGACGACGAGACCTTGTCCATCACGCCCTTGACCTTGGACTTGACGGTGTTCTTCATCTTGTTGAACATGGTTGGAGTGTTTGAAAGAGAGATGAGGTGATGGGGAAGTGGAAAGAGCCTCCTCCCGCTCGCAACTCGCAATTGTTACACGTGCCTACAACGCGCATGTGCCACTTTCACTCTTTCTCTTCTGTTGATGTCATTTCCCCCCACCCCGCACCCCCTCCCTCCCCTCTCCCCCCTCCTCCCGCCCATGGCCCCTGTGTATGCCATTCTCCCCCCCCCTCCCCATCTCCCCCCTCGCCCATATCGCCC
>NW_013657616.1:92845-98879 GCF_000142905.1 Thecamonas trahens ATCC 50062
TTCGTACCTACGTACCTCTTACCCCCCCCCCCCCTTTCCCCCCCCTGCCCCTCCACTCCCCTCCACCCCCCTCCCTCCCACAACCGTATGGCTGTGGACGACCCCACAGCAGTAGCAGCAGCGGCTGTGCTGCTGCGGCAGGCGCAGGCGCTCGAGGCGGCAAACAGGGCTCGGGCCGCAGAGACGGCAGAGCTGCGGAGACGTGCTGCCGCTCTGACCGCCATTGTTGTCGATAGAGGCACCGCTGTCGCCCTGAGAGAAAAGGCTATCGCCGTCTTGGAAGCCGGCCTCGGCCTCCGTCCGCCGATCTCGCCAGACTCGGGCCATGGCTCTGATGCCCACCCGACCGACAACGACGATGACGACGACGACGCCCGCCACCACCGCCAGCATGACAACCACCACCACAACCACCACCATGTCTCTCACTTGATCTCAACTGACAGCTCCTCGCTGCGCTCGCGCTCAAGATCGCGCTCAACTTCGCCGTCACAAACAAGGTTGCGGTCGAGATCGAGGTCGAGGTCAAGATCGAGGTCTCCCTCGCTCGGGAGCAGAACACGCCTCGTCTCTGCAAATCGCAGGGCCTGGCTGCGCGAATCACTCTCGCCCTCGCCCTCGCCCTCGCCCTTGCCCTCGCCGCTCTCCTCGTCCGCCTCGTCCGCCTCGTCCGCCTCGTCCGCCTCGTCCGCCTCCTTCGTTTCTGCCCGCGACCGCGCCCAGCGCCAGAGCGTCGGTCGGGGCCAATGATATGTATCTGCTGCTGTCTGGGATAGGTAAAGGCATAATGGCGTTTCATCTAAGGGGGGGGAGGGGGAGGGTTACGCCTCGTCACCAGGCGCGACAAACATGAGCTTGAGCCGCAGCTGGCCGGTGGTCGCGCCATCCGAGGTAACATTGACCCAGATGTCGTGCTCGACGTTGAGGTCAAAGGCAGCAACGGCGAATGAGGCGACGCCAATGGTGTCGTCGGAAAACGTGTCGTCGTCCATGACCTTGAGCTCAATGGCCTCGTCGCCGACGAGCTCATCAAACTCAAACACCTCGTTAAAGACTGGCCGCTCCGAGTTCTGCACCGTCTGGGTTTTGCGCTTGGTCTTGCCGACCTTGACCGCCACATACGGGTCCGACGTCTGACCTGGGTTGGCCGAATCGATGTCGTGCGACGCAAGGTCGGCAGCCTCGACGACGCAGACCCGAACCTTGACCGGCGCTACCGAACCGGCCGGGATGGCCGACGAGGCTGCCGACGACGCCGCGCCCGCCGGCGAGACCGGCTCGCTCGCCGTCGGCCGGCTCGGGGCCACAGGCTCAACTTCCGCGAGGCCAGCGCTCTCCTCGGGATAGCCATACGAGTCGTCAGCATCGGGCGAGTAAGGGCGGTCGTCGTAGTGGGCGGCGTTGCGCGGCTGGTGGTAGGTCGGCGCCTTTTTCGGCCGCTTGAGCAGCTGCATGCGGACCTTCTCGTCCTCCTCGGCCCTCCGGCGCGCCTCCATCTCCTCCAGCTGCGCGCGGGTGAGCGAGGGCTCGGCGGCAGCGTCAGGCGGCAAGTACGGATACTCGCAGATGTTGGCCAGCATGCGCTGCTGGCGGAGCCGATCCTGCTCCCACGCCACATGGTTGTACGTGGGCTGGATGGACTGGATGCGGGAGAGGATGCGCTGGTTCTCGCGGGTGATCCTCGCCAGCTCCTTCTTCCGCTTGAGCCTGTTGAGGCTCGGCTTGCCCCGCTTATACCGGGCGTTGCGGTTGTCGAGCGTGTTCTTCTGCCGCATAATGGCCGACATCTTGCCCAGCAGAATGCGATTGTCCTTCTCGATCTGCGACATCCGCTCCTCCTCCTGCTGCAGCTTCTTCAGATTGAGGTGGAGGTGAAGGTACTGCCGCGGCGGCCCATTGTCCACACGCGACCGGACAGACCGCAGCCGCTTCTTGTGCTGCGCGTGGTTCCTCGCATTCCACCGCTTGGTGAGGATGCGGTTGGCCGACGGCTCTGCACGGTGCATGGCGACGGGCGAGGTGGGCACGGGGTAGAGGGAGTGGTGGGAGTGGTGGGAGTGGTGGGTGTAGTGGTGGTTGGAGTGGTGGTAGTGGTCGTCGTAGTGGTCGTCGTAGTGGTCGTCGTCCTCTTGCTCGTCCTCGTTGCCCTGCTGCTGCTGGTGGTGCGGTGAGGTGGTCAGCCGTTGCTGCCAATGCGCCTTTTCCGCAACGGCAGCCCTTTTCCGCAACGGCAGCCCTTTTTGGCTCCACAAAGCCAAAACCACGACTCACCACCACCCTCCGCCACTCACCACTCACCACTCACCACCCACCACTCACCACCACTCACCACTCACCACCCACCACTCACCACCACTCACCACCACTCACCACCCACCACTCACCACTCACCACCACTCACCACCCACCACTCACCACCACTCACCACCACTCACCACCACTCACCACCGCTCGGCCATCGCCACCTCTCTCCCACCACCGCCGCCCCTCACGGCGGGCAAGGTGGACCGACGACAGGCATGTCCAACTCTCCTGGAAGGGCGCCTACGCAGCCGCTGAATGGCCAGGCAACCGCAAGGGGTGAGCGGCTGCTGGCGGAGCGTTCCCGGCGACGACGTCGACAGCAGCTGCAACCGCTGGTCATCACACGCGCTCCGCTCCCTGTCCGCAGACGCGAGTCCGCTGCCGCCGCATCGGGCCCTGTCCTCCCTGCCATTGCTCCGCGCGATCGTATTTCGCGGAGATCAAGTCGCGCATCAAGCCGCTCGCATGGCCACGCCCATGGTTACAGTCCTGCTCGCCGCCCGTCGGCTGCTCAGAGCCGAGATCAGGCTCGTGCTGAGCGTCTTGCCGCGAGGGCTGCCATGGTCGTCGGCGTCGCCAAGCCCCGCGCGGGGCTACCGCAGTAGGCTCGGCCTCCTCGCTGAGATCGGGCTTCCATCCGTCGCTCACTGGCCGGGCGAGCGTGTCGGCCGTCGGCGTCGCCTCTCCACCGGGCTTCTCTCATGGCATGAGAGGAAGCGGATCGATTGCGGAGCTCGAGGGAACAACCGTCTCGCTGGGGCTCAACTCGGGTGCAAGCAGCGGGCCGAGCACGGGCAATGCGCTTGGGAGCTCGGGCGAGCCGGTGCCCGGACAGGGGCTGGAGATGACCAACTCTGCCGGCGTCTTTGCCACTTTTGACCCGTCCATTGCTTTTGACTCGCTAGAAGCCGACTTGTTCGGCTGCTCGGACGGGTCCGACGACGGCGGAGGCGGCGACGGCGGAACCGATGCCGCCACGCCGCACTCGTCCAAGTCGCGATCGTCGGTCGACTTGTCCGGGGCGACCGGCGAGACGGCGACAACATCTATGACGGCCGGGACTCGGTCTGGGACCGGGTCCGGCGGAGAGGGCGGTGAGGCAAGTCTTGCCCGCGCTCAGGGCGCAATCGAGGGCCGGCTGCGCCGCATGCAGGAGCGGATGGAGAGCGCGCGGGCAGCCCAGGCTAAGTCGACCTCGCCCGCCGTCTCGCTGTCGGAGGCACCGTCGGCGCCACAGTCGCCGGTCGGCGCGGCGGGTGTGTCGTCGGCGCCGGCAATGGCTGCCATGCCTGTCCGTCCGCCTCATCCCGTGCTTCGCGAGCGCTCGCAGGTGCGGCGCTCGTACTCGCCGCCGTTGATGACGGTGTCAGAGATGCGGAAGCAACAGGTGGAGAAGAATGAGCTGCTCCACCCCGAGAGCACCGCTCTGGCCACTCCGCGCCGAAGCGATGCGGAGCCGGTCTACGAGTACGAGTACGAAGAGTACTCGTACTCGTACTCTGGCGAGGAGTGCCGGCCGTACTCGCAGTCGTCGTCGGGCTCGTCGATCGACTCGTGCATGGGATCGGTGTCGGGCTCACAGACAGAGGCCGGAGCCTTGGTCCGCAGGCTCATGGGCTCGTCGTCGTCATCATCGTCGTCGTCGCAGTCCTTGCAAACAATGACCACTCTCAAGACCGTGCTCCAGATCGGTGACGGCGACGGCGACGGCGATGCCGACGACGAGCCATGTCCCGTCTCTGCCTACCGCGGTTACGTTGAGCGAAAGAGACGACGGCGGTAAACAGGAACAGCGGCAGCGGCAGCGGCAGCGGCAGCGGCAGCGGCAGCGGGCAGCGACAGCGACAGCGACAGCGGCAACGGCAGCGACAGCGACCGCCACTCTTCTCCTCCGCCCACCACCACCGCAGCTACTGGCTATGCCTACCACGGGGCGACCGCGCGTGACGGCACTCGAGGTCGAAGAGTGGGTCTGCGTCACCTGTGTGTATGTCCTGGCCGTCGTCGACAGCTGCGGGGCGCTGGCGCCCGAGGACGGGCTGAGGGCCCTCGCCATTGCCTTGCTCCCGCTGACGCTGTTGGCCATTCTGCTCGTCGCCAGCGAGCCGACCACACGCCGCTGGCAAATGCTTCCGCTCTACGCCTCGCTGGCCCTGGCTGGACTGGCCTTGGCTGCTCCGGCCGCGCTGGATGCCGACGTCGGCTCCGTCGTCGTCTCCGGCTGGCTCTGGTTCGCCCTCACCGCGCTGGCTCTGCCTGCTGCCGTCCTCCTCGGCACGCTCCTGCCGCTCATCGAGCTCCCAGCGCCCGGCGGGCCGCATCGCGTCGGCGTGGCGACCTTTGTCGTCGCCCAGCCGAATCGCCCGCCCTACCTCGAGACCAACGCCAGCGGCTGGCGCGAGGACGGGAGATGTCGACGGCTGCTGGCAGAGGTGTGGTATCCGGGCGAGAAAGAGACGCCATTCCAGCGGGACCCGCCGCTTCCGCCGCATCTCGCTGGATGGCTGACAGATGCCCGACTGCGGGCTGCCCTTGCAGCACGGTTCTCACTCCCTGGATGGGTCATGCGCCATCTCGGGAGTGTCAAGCGCGTCGCCTGCCGCAGCCTGCGCTTTGCCGATGGCCTTCCGCTCGCCCCGATCCTGGTCTTCTCGCACGGCTACGGCGGCGTGCGCGTGCAGAACGAGACTTTGGCCTGCGAGCTTGCGTCGCGCGGATGGGTTGTGGTCGGCGTCGACCACGCCGGCGACGCAGCCGGCGTCTTCTACGACCAGGCGTGGAACGCGGCGCCCGGGCTGGAGCGCCAGCTGCTGAGCCATGCGTACGACGGCTACGTGCGCGCTCACGGTGAGTTTGCGGCCAGCATGGACGAGTTGCACGAGCTGCGCCACGCCCAGCTCGACATCCGCGTCGCCGATCTGTCGGCCATCGTCGACACTCTCGCCGCCCTGCACGCGGCCGGTACCGGGCCGCCGGGCTCGGGCCTCGGCGAGTGGCGGCTGTTTGAGGGCCGGCTCGACCTCGACTCTGTTCACGTCGGGGGGCACTCGTTTGGCGGCGGGACCGCGATAGAGGCCCTTAACCGCGACAACCGCTTTGTCTCCGGCTTTGCCCTCGACCCGTGGCTGTTCCCGCTCTCCGAATCTCTGCGCGAGGGCGGGACGGAGAAGCCACTGCTAATGGTCTCTGCGCCGCGGTGCATCGAGGCCAAGAACAAGGCGCGGCGTGAGGCCTTTGCCGCCGCATCGTGCGAGGAGCGCGGCAACGTGGCACTGCGCGACGTGGTGGTGCCTCTCAGCGAGCATCACGACTTTCACGACTTTGTCCTCATCGCACCCTTGGCCATGCAATGGCTCGGAGCCGCGGGCAAAGCCCAGAAGGACGAGCTCCTCGCACGCATCAACGGCATGGTCCTGGATTGGCTCGAAGCCTTTGCAGACGATCGCGCGCCCAGTGCGCGCCGACTGATGGAGTTTGACGATGCCTGGTTTTTCCCGGCGGCAGCAAGTTGAGCAAACCCGCGGCCTGTATTCCAAAAGGCAGGGGAGGGGGAGGAAGGGGGGAGTGGAGGGGGAGGAAGGGGGGAGGGGGGGGGGGAGGGGGAGGGGGAGGGGAGGGGCAGGCGCAGTCGGCTGACGGCAAAAGCAGAATTCCATTGGCGACCTTCTCCCTTCCTCCCCTCCACCCCACCGCCCCCCACCCACCCCACCCCCACCCCCCACCCACCCCA
>NW_013657616.1:99056-112248 GCF_000142905.1 Thecamonas trahens ATCC 50062
TCCTCCTCCTCCTCCTCCACCCCCACCTCCCACCACCCCACCCCCACCCCCACCACCCCACCCCCCACCCCCACCACCCCGCCCCATGGACTCTCCCTTCTTCGACCTCGACCACCTCCTCACGCGGAGCGGGCCGTTTGCCAACGCTGGCTTTGAGGCCTGCGTGGAGCTCCGCGAGTTTGTGCACAGCTCGGTGCGGGTGCTTGTCATCGGTGCCGGCGGGCTCGGGTGCGAGCTCCTGCACAGCCTGGCCAAGTCTGGCTTTGGCGAGCTGGAGGTCATCGACATGGACACCATCGACGTGTCGAACCTCAACCGGCAGTTCCTCTTTCGCGCAGCCGACGTGGGCAAGTACAAGGCCGACGTGGCAGCCGCCTTTGTCGAGGCCCGCTGCCCCGGCGTCTCGGTCCGGGCCCACACCTGCGCCATCCAGGAGAGGACGATGCCTTCTACCGCTCCTTCAACCTCATCATCGCTGGCCTCGACTCTATCAAGGCCCGTTCGTGGATCTCGGCCAAGCTGGTCTCGCTGGCCGCAACCGACGCGAGCGGCGCCGTCGACATGTCCACCGTCATCCCGCTCATCGATGGCGGGACCGAGGCTTTTAAGGGCCAGGCCCGAGTCATGCTCCCGCGCATCTCCGCCTGCTTCCAGTGCTCCATCTCGGCCTTTCCCCCACAGCGCGCCTTCCAGCTCTGCACCATCGCCAACACGCCGCGCAAGCCCGAGCACTGCATCGCCTACGCCATGAACGTCCTGTGGGAGGCCGAGTTTGGCAGTGACCGTGTGCTCGACAAGGATAGCGTCGAGGATGTGACTTGGGTCATGACCGCCGCTGCTGCCCGCGGCGCCGAGTACGGCATCACCGGCATCACCTACCAGCTGACCCAGGGCGTGATGAAGAACATCATTCCTGCCATCGCCTCGACAAATGCCCTCATTGCCGGCGCCTGCGTCCTCGAGGCTATCAAGATCGCCACAAACTGCGCAAGCTACCTCGACAACTGGTTTATGTACATTGGCGACTCGGGCATCAACACCCGCACCTTTGCCTGGGAGCGCGACGAGTCGTGCTCTGTCTGCGGCCTCTGCCGCATCACCAAGGTTGTTAGCGGCCGGTTCATGACTCTGGGCGAGCTCCGCTCGTCACTGGTCGACGACGCCGCCCTGCAGCTCGTCTCGCCCTCGCTTCGCGGTGGAGGCAAGACTCTGTACATGGAGACTGGACCGCTGAAGAAGCTCACCCAGGCCAACTTGGACAAGACCCTGAGCGAGGTTGTGTCGAGCGGGACGGAGATTTCGGTGACCGACGCCAACGGGGCGGTTGTGCTCGTCACCGTTGTGTTTGAGGAAGAGGAGGGCGATGCAGGGGATGGTGCGGCTGTGTAAAAGTAACCGTTGCTGTGGAGCTGGGCGCAAGTGTTGCCCAACAACGGTCAGAGAAAGGTGCTGTTATCGTCCAAGAGCACCCCTGCCTGTCCCCACCACCTGCTTGCTGTCCGTCGTCAGCTATCATGGCCGCGCACACAGAACGCGCACGGGGAGCAATGCAATAAACAGTACAAATTGCCAAGGATGGCACCCTGTTTCCAAGCCTCGGTAGCTCAGTTGGTAGAGCGTGCGACTGAAGTTCGCAAGGTCGGGGATTCGATCACCCCCTGGGGCAAACATTTTTTTTGCTCTTTCTCCGACCCTCCCCTCGCAATCATCGCAACAAGTTCACGCAGAGCATGTGATGGATGATGCGGGCATGAGGCAACATATTCACTTCCATTATTTCGTTCAACGCAGCCACCGCCATCGCCACATTGGGCGTACAGTCAATGAGGCTGCTGCTGGCCGCCAAAGGCGGTTTACTCGTCGTCATGACTCGCCAACACGGCGTCAATCCGCGCCTCCACGCCCGCCAGCCGCTTGCGCATGTCTGCCATGAGCTGGGCGACGTCGACTCCTTCCTCGACATCATCTGCACCGTGCCTGCCGCTAGTTCCTTCCTCCGCGCCCTCGTACTCGCTGACGTCGGCGGTTCCGATATCACGCTCTGGCCTGCCGCGCCCGCGCCCGCGCCCGCGCCGCGCCAATGCTCTGGCACGCTGCGATGCGTGTGTTCCACGGGCATATCCATCGAGCTCAGGCCCGGCGCCGCGGCCGACGTCACCGATCACCGGATGATCGAGCGCAAACCGCAGTGCCTCGAGCGTTGCAGACAGCTCGGTCGGCTCGGCAGGCTCTCGCTCGCCAAGTCCGAGCGAGAGCGTCTCGGCCATCCGTGATGTCAGCGCACGTCCCAGCGCTTCGGCCTCGGCCTCGGTCTCGCCCTTGTCGGGCGTTTCGCGCTTGCTTGGCACTTTTCCCCTGCTCGCCACCTTGAGCTCCTCTTCCAGGCCGAGCTGCGTCACGAAAAAGCCTGCACCATCAGCAACCGGCGGAGGTGAAGTGATCGTGACACGGGTATCCGCGCCTGTCCGCGCCGAGTCCATCTCCATCCACTCTTGGTGGCTCCACGCCTTTCTCGCGCGGCGCTGCTTGGCGGCAGAGCGGCGGAGTGCGTCCCACTTGCCCTCGCGGATAACCCGAGTCCCAACCCGCATTGGCCGCGGCCCAGCCCCGGCTGCGCCCTCCAACACAATGGGCGGATCGTGGAGCGAAAAGAGCGCACTGAGAGAGGCCATACCTAGTGTGCTCCGCCCGAGGTCGGAGACCACCTTGCAGAGAACACGCGTCTGTGCGAGTGCCACCAGGTCGTCGCCTGACCGCACCGCCGTCCGCCTAACATCAATGGAGGTCAGCGCCGGGAACGGCGACTCCACGCCCGCAGCAAAAAGCTGGGCACGTACGGCAGACCGTTGCCAGCCAGATCAAGCGACGTTAGCGCCGGCGCCGACGCTAGCGCGAGGAGCGCCCTTGGATCCTCCAGCTCATTGTCCGCCACCACAAGGGTAGTGAGTGCGGTGAAGCCCGTCCAGTCGGCAGGCACATCGGTGAGCCCATTGCCCGACACATCGAGCGAGGTGAGCGAAGAGAGCGCGGAAAGGCGAAGAATGCTTGCGGGTGTAAGCTCGTTGGCAGCGAGCGAGAGGACCGCGAGCGAGGTGAGCGCTGGTGCGGGAGGAACAACTGGCTCGCACAACCCGTTGCAGCTCAGATCAAGCGACTCCAGCGCCCGCAGGCCGGCCAGCGCCTCCAGATCCAATCCATCGTTATCTGATGCGTCAAGCCGGCGGAGGTGGGTGAAGAGCTCGAGATCGCTACCCGCCGCCGTCGAGAGCCCCGCCCCGGCCACCGAGGCCACCACCACCCGCGCAGGGTCCACCGCGTGCGCCAGCCGCAGCAGGAGGAACCCGTCAAGGACCCGACCAGACTGCCGCGGAGGCTGGGACGTAGCCGACCGGTGCTCGACAGGTGCGGCCGACGTGGGGGGAGCGTGGCCGGACTGGGGGGGAGCGCAGCAAGGACTGTGGCCCGCGACGGTGGGTGGGTGTGCGTCGGCGTCTTCCGGACCCATGAGTCCGAGGAGGTCGAGAGGGCGAGCGGGGTGCCCTGAATGGCAAAGGTAGGTGGATGGGGGGTGGTCATGGTGAAAGGGTGGCCGGTGGGGGGGGGGGGGGGGGGGGAGGGGGGGGGGGGGCCGGGGATGTGGGGGGAGAACGGGGAGGGCAGTTGGGTGAGGTGAGCTGTTTGCAATGTGGGGTGGCAGGCAGGCTTGCGGTTGGCGCGCAAGGCTACGAGACGGCGGGCCAGATCTAATCCCATCCATCGATGCAGGCTAGTGTCATGAAACAGGCAACAGCTGGTGAGACCCGAGATGACTGGAACGGATGGGTTGGGGAGGTGCGGCAGTCAGTGCGACAGCATCGCTCGCTATCCTGTCGCTGTCGTAGGTGGCGGGAGGGTCGGAGGAAGAGCAAAAAAATGTTTGCCCCAGGGGGTGATCGAATCCCCGACCTTGCGAACTTCAGTCGCACGCTCTACCAACTGAGCTACCGAGGCTTGGAAACGATGTGAATCAACATAGTATTTATTGGGTTTATCACATTGGCCCGGCTACGGCTGGACCTGTTCCCGCCGTCCAGGCCTCGAGACATGGTCCAGTCATTTCGATCAGATGCCGTGCGCACCGTCAACGCTTGTCCGTCTCCCGACTATTCTCGTCCTTCTCCGCAGGCAGTGGCATTGCCCTGCCCGCGGCGAAGCAATCGGCGGCGAGACATCGTGCCGCGGCGTCTCGCAAAAGAGGCGAAAATAGCCGGCTGGGCCGTCGCGGCGAGAGTCCAGCCGGCTATTTTCGCCTCGTTTGCGCTCTCTATACCATCCATAGCCAAGCTCAGAACATCAGCATACTCTGCTGTCTCTCTTCTTCTCTACCATCTGTACTGTGAGATGTCAGCGTTGCTCTGGCAAGCACAAGGTCGTCAAAACGTTCGCAGACTTTCGAATCTGAAAATGCGTCCCTGAGTGTCTAACATTTCATGTTCTATAAACATATATAAATAGATACTTGAGAAAATATTAATATATGGTTCAGGCGTTGATATTTGGTTAAATTTATGATTTTGCGATGTGGTATATATTTTTGTATTATTTTCGGACGAAAGGAGCTGATTTTGTCTATGTTTTTTGTTAAGTAAACCGTGCCGCCTATCTGTCGTCGCTGCTGCCCGCTGCCTGCCACCCCCTACCCGCGGCACCGCTGCCTGCTCTCCGCCCTGCTGCGTGTGACAAGCGATATGCAGCGGCTTTACTTGCCCAATGATCAACCAGTGGCAGGGTGAGGGGCGATCGTGCCACAATCGCACCTCAGGGCCTCACATGCGGCTTGAGACAAACTGCTGTCCAAGTTGGACGGCGGTCACACACTTGCGACGAGTCCGTCCTCCTCACGCTCACACACACCCATCCCCCACCCCGTCCCCTCCTCTTGTCATATACCGTCACGCATACTCCCTCCACATCTGAGATCACGCCACGCCGCCCCACACGTCATCCCCGCTCCCGACACTGTCGCATCCCACACTCGTCCAATCTTCCGTTCGAAATACGCCTCGCACGGACACCCGCACGCACTCATCGAACACTCCTCGACCATGGACGAGCCAAGTCCCCACCGCGACCCCTTCCCACCCACCCCGTCCTCCTCATCCTCGTCGTCCTCGTCCTCGTCGTCCTCGCCTGTGCCCGCCCCCACCCCCGCCTGGTCAGCCTCCCTCCCGCTCGCCTTTGGCACCACCGACCTCTCGTCCTTCCCCTCCGCCCCGCACCCGCCTCCTCCACGACGCCCGCCGCCACCGCCGGCCGCCGCCGCCGCCACCTCCTCCTCCTCGCCCCCCAAGCATCCGCTCTCGCAGCATCAGTCATCGATGGCTTTGCGCACACCCAGCCAACCTATGCTCCGTCCGATAACGTCTCGTGGTCGATGGCCCAGCCGGCGCCGTCGTCGCCGTCACAGTCGCCACCGCCGTCGGCCTCCTCGGACGACGACCATGACGATGGCGGCCTTCCCAGCCTGCGCTGGTCGGAGGAGTCTGGTGCCGGGCCGTCGCTGGTTGCCTTACCCAGCAACTCGAACGATCTCAACTTTGACGACGCAGAGATGGTCTCACGTCCCATGCGCGAGCTCCTCCAACAGCGGCAGAGCGAGGTGTGGGACGACGACTCGGCCGTGACCGTCTGCACCCGCCCAGGCTGCGGTCGAGTGTTTGGCACGCTCGAGCGCCGCCACCACTGCCGCGCTTGCGGCCGCATCTTCTGCGGCGCATGCACCGAGGAGCGCATCGAGCTCCCGCGCGAGTTTATCCAGTTCCCCAAGCCCTCGCGCGCTCAGCAAGCTTCCATCACCTCGTGGATCTGGCGCTACCTCTCGCCGCCCACAGACAAGGAGCGGGTGTGTCAGGACTGTGCCTTTCGGTACGGTGACCTGCAGAACCGCGACGTCCGCTGCATCATCGCCGTCTTTGAGTTTGTCAGGTTTGACCTCCGTGACCTCCATGTTCTGGCGCAAGTGTGCAAGACCTGGTCGCGCGCCGCCACCATCTGCATCTCCGCCCTCCGCCAGCTCCAGTATCGCCTCCCGTCTCAGAGCTTTTCAGCTCGCGAGGCGGCCATGATCTGGTGGAACCGTGCCTACTTTGTTGGCCACAACCGATGGATGGTCCAACTCATGCGCGTGACGGACTGGTCGCGTCCTGACCACGTCGCAGAGCTCGTTGCGCTTGCCTGCCCACCGACGGTCCCGAGCTCCTCGCCCCGCGTTTTCCGCTGCTCCTCGGTCCTCTGCACCCGCTCCTGCCGCGAGAACTTCCAGCCCATGGACGTCATTCAGCTACTCCAGGTTGTGCCTCATCCCGCCATCCGTGCCGCCCTTGTCCCTTCTATCCGCCTCGCCCGTGAGCCCGTCCTCAAGGCCCTTGTACCGTCGCTTGTCCGCCTCATTGCCTCGGATCCACTCGCCTCGTCGCCTGTCGGCGACCTTGTTCTTGACCTGGCTGCAGAGTCGCTCACCATCGCGTCGGACGCCTTTTGGGCCCTCAAGGTCGCCGCCGCAGAAGCCGCAGACGACGAGCCCACCGCTTCCCGCTTCACCCGCGTCCTCCATGCCCTCCTTGTCACCCTCGGCAGTGTCCACCCCGACTGGGCCGCCACCCTTCTCGACGCCGAGCGCTTTGAGATCGCCTGCGCCGCCGCTGCCTCGGTCTCACCCGCAGACATCCCTGATCTCTTTGCCTCGCACGGCCTCTTTGCCCCCGATGCCCCCCAATCTCCACCCCGCTCCTCCCGCGGGTCTCCATCGACGGCGTCGCCTACCGCAAGGTCAAGCGCTACTCCTCCGCCCGCTCGCCGCTCCGCCTTCCTCTCCTCTCAGGCACCCGCCGTGCCTACGATGCCCTCTACAAGGTCGGCGACGATCTCCGCCGTGACCAGGCCATGGTCAACGTCATCGCCGTCATGGACTCTATCCTCCGCGATGCTGGCTTTGTCTTTCCCGTTGTCAAGTACCGAGTCGTCCCCACCGGCCGCAACCGCGGCTACATCGAGATTGTGCCCAACGCTGAGACACTCGAGGACATTGCCAACAAGCACAAGACTTCAGTTACCCACTACCTCCTCGCCCACAACAAGAACCGCAAGGGCCGCGACTACCTCCGCGACTTTGCCCTCTCCACTGCCGTCTACACCGTCATGATGTACCTCATGGGTGTCGGTGATCGCCACCGCGGTAACGTCATGCTTACCCACTCGGCCGAGCTCTTCCACATCGACTACGGCTTTATCCTCGGCGAGGAGCCATTCAAGCTCCTTCCGGCCTCCTGGATGCGCCTCACCCCGGGCATTCGCGACGCCATGATGGACGAAGAGCGCAAGCTCTTCTCAAAGACCTGCCTCGACGCCTACAACGTCCTCCGCCGCTTTGCGCCGCTCTTCATGACCATGCTTTCGCTCGGCACGGGCACCGACCTCTCAGCCTGCACAGAGGAGATTGTCCTCCGATTCCTCCCGGGTGTCTCGGACCGTGAGGCCGGGGCTCTCTTCCTCTCCCGCCTCCACATCGGCCCAGGCACCATCACAGAGACCCTCCAGTACTTTTTCGACGACACCATGCACAACGACGAGCCCAACTACTTCCAGTCACTCGTCCAGAACATCGCCGCCATCCCCACGGGCGTCTTTTCCTTCTTCTCATCATCATCATCCTAGCCTTCCTCTTGCATCCCTTCCAGCTCATCAACTCTCCTGATAACAAAACCCTTGCAGCTTCTCCCCCCCTCCCCCCCCCCTTTCCTCCCTCCCCCCTCCCTCTCCTCCCGTCCCTCGTGACCGGCGTCCGGCCTAGCCCTCCCCCGCCACCACTCCTCTCCACCATGACCGACGCTACCTCTGCTGCCAACCTCGACACGTTCACCACCACGAACCTCGCCCTCGACCTCGATGTCTCCTTTGCCACACAGACCATTACCGGCAAGGCGACGCTGACGCTGACCAACAGCTCGTCCGAGCCTGCCGCCTCGGTCGTCCTCGACACCCGTGACCTGACCATCTCGGGCGTGACGACGGCGGCGGGCGAGGCGTGCGAGTTTGCCCTCGGCGACGCCTGGGGCGCAGACGGCTGCCTCGGCGCTCCGCTCACCATCACCCTCCCGCAGCCTGTCGCTCCCGCCGCCGCGCTGGAGCTCACCGTGGCGTACGCCACCTCGCCGGCGGCGTCGGCCCTCCAGTGGCTCGCCCCTGTCCAGACCGCCGGCGGCAAGCACCCGTACCTCATGTCGCAGTGCCAGGCCATCCACGCCCGCTCGCTCGTGCCGTGCCAGGACTCGCCGGCCATCAAGGCCCCGTACTCGGCCACCGTCACCGCGCCGTCGCCGCTCCGCGTCGTCATGTCCGCCCTCCTCGCCGACGATCCCGCTGAGGCTGCGGCTGCCGGCGTGTGGCACTTCAACCAGCCGGTCCCCATCCCGTCGTACCTCCTCGCCATCGCCGTCGGCAACCTCGCCGAGAAGCCCGTCGGCCCGCGCTCGTCGGTCCTCTGCGAGCCCGAGCTCATCGATGCCTGCGAGTACGAGTTTGGCGAGCACACCGAGACCTTTGTCGCCGGCGGCGAGGACCTGCTTGGGCCCTACGTCTGGGGCCGCTACGACCTCCTTGTCCTCCCGCCCTCGTTTGCCTACGGCGGCATGGAGAACCCGTGCACCACGTACGTGACCCCGACCCTCCTCGCCGGCGACCGCTCGCTCGTCAACGTCGTCGCCCACGAAATCGGCCACTCATGGATGGGCAACCTTGTGACGTCAGCCTCGTGGTCCGACTTTTGGCTCAACGAGGGCCACACTGTCTACGTCGAGCGCCGCCTCCTCGGCAACCTCCACGGCGAGGCCTTCCGCCAGTTTGAGGCCATGCAGGGCTGGGCCACCCTCTCCAAAACCGTCAACGACGTGTTTGGCGCCGACCACCCGTACACCTGCCTCGTCCCTGACCTTTCTGGCGGCATCGATCCCGACGACGTCTTCTCCTCGGTTCCGTACGAGAAGGGCTTTGCCCTCCTCTTCCACCTCGAGTCGCTCGTCGGCGGCATCGAGCCAATGGAGGCCTTCCTCAAGGCTTACGTCGCCGCTTTTGCCAACAAGTCGGTCACCACCGCTGAGTGGCATGCCTTCTTCCTCGCCCACTTTGCCGACTCGGTCGACCCGGCCGTCCTCGACGCCATCGACTGGCAGGCCTGGTTCCACGCCCCGGGCATGCCGCCGGTCACTCCGGTGTTTGACGACTCGCTCGCCGTCGCCTGCCACGACCTCGCCGCCAAGTGGCTTGCCCACGCCTCGGGCGCCACCCCGAGTTTGTCGGCGACGCTGCAGACATCGCCGGCTGGCACTCGGGCCAGGTCGTCCAGGTTCTCGACGATCTCGTCGCCGCCCAGGCCGACGGCGCTGTCATCCCACCGCCCACCCTCGCCGCCCTCGACGCCGCCTATGGCCTCTCGTCTTCAGGCAACTACGAGATCCTCTTCGCCTGGGTCATTCTCGCCATCAAGACCGACTACGAGCCCATCATCGACGTTGCTGTCCGCCTCGTCACCTCGCAGGGCCGCATGAAGTTCACCCGTCCTACCTACCGCGCCCTCCACGCCTCGACCATCGGCAAGGACATTGCTGTCGCCACCTTTACCGCCAATCGCGAGCGCTACCACCCGATCTGCGCCAAGATGGTTGCCAAGGACCTCGGCCTCTAGCCCGCCCACGCCCAGCCTGCTGGCCACACGCTAAATTCGCCGAGCGGCGGTGCCTACAGTGCCGACGAGTTGCCAACAAGCGCTCCGCCATCGACCGGAATCACTGCGCCGGTCACGTAGTTTGCTGCCGCCGACGCGAGGTAGAGACACACGCCGGCCATGTCCGGCGCGGCGCCGACCCGGCCCAACGGGACAGCAGCGACAATGGCCGCCTCAAACGCCTCCAGCGTCGCCTTCATCATCTTGGATGGGAACGGACCGGGCGCGACAGCGTTGACTCTGATGTTGTCGTCGGCGAGAAAGCCAGCCAGGTGGCGGGTTAGGTGGTGGACGGCGGCCTTGGACGACGAGTACGCGTACGTCTCCATGTTGGGCGCCTTGATCCCGTTGATAGAGCCGATGTTGATCACCGCCCCACCGCCATCCGCTGCCAGCGCGCCACGCAGCGCCTGAGTGAGGGCAAATGCCGCCGTCACGTTTAGCCGCATGACCTTGTCAAACGCCGCCAGCGGATACTTGTCGAGCGGCGCTGCCCAGTTTGTCCCCGCGTTGTTCACCAGCACATCGAGCGACGCACCACCGGCCGCCACCCACTCGGCCACGGCAGCCACGCCGTCGTCGGCGGCGACGTCTGCAGCCATGCCGTCTGCCGACCCTCCGCTACCGCTCGCCAAGGCCTCGGCCTGTAGCCACTCGACGGCAGCGGCCACCGCGCCCGCCTTGCGCGAGGTGACCAGCACCTGTGCCCCGTTGACCACAAAGCCATGGGCCACCATCAGGCCGATGCCGCGGCTCCCGCCCGTCACCAGCACACGCTTGCCACTCACTGCAAACAGGGCCCCGATGGCAAGCTCGCTCCCGGCGCTCCCGCTACCGACACCTGCTGTCTCATTGCTGGTCGACATGATGTGCTCAAAGTGTCGCTGCAGAGACGGCTGGCCGGCCGAGTGGCTGCCACAGACGGCAGCTTGTAGCCGGCGGCCATATGGCATGACTGAGAACCAAGACGACCATGCCCAGAAGTGCTTGCTCGACTGATGGCGAGTGAACGATACGGATGGTATTGATCGATACCCATTGCTGCCCTAGCCAACCACTACGCATCAGTGCCGACCGTCAGACTTTTGCTGACAAACTAATTGACGCATGATCAGCTGAAACGTGCAAACCAAACACCATGTGGAGTGATACTAACCAAACACACTCCATCAATACAGAGCAACTAGCTGCGTACCCCTCCCCCCTCCCCCCTGCAATCCACGCTCCTCCCCTCCGTATCCCCCCCCTTTGCAACCCACAGATCAGAACCCTCCGCCCCCCCCCCTTCCGCTCTCCGTTCCCTTCGCGCCCTTCCCAAGTTCCGCCGTTTACGGCTCTCTGCCGTTTACGGCTCTCCCCCTCGAACACTGCTCCACGCCATTGTCTGCTGTGTGCTCGAGGACCATGGAGCAGCTCAACGAGACGCAGCTGAAGGAGATGCAGGACAACTTTGCCCTCTTTGACCGCAAGAGCGACGGGGTCATCGACTTTGACGAGCTGTTTGAGACCTTTACCGCCCTCGGCCTCGAGTACACCGAAGCATACACGCGGACGGTCTTTGTCGCTGCCGACACCAACAACGACGAACGCATCGACTTTGCAGAGTTTGTCACCCTGCTCATGGGCGTCAACGGCGACGAGAGCTCAGAGATCAGACACATGTTCAACGTCCTCGATCGCGACAACTCGGGCTCGCTCACAGCCGAAAAGGTGCTCGAGGGCATGCTCAAGCTCGGCGTCAACGTCACAGAGGACGAGGTCAAGGCCATGGTCGAGGAGATGGACGCAGACGGCAACGGCGAGGTCGACTTTTCAGAGTTCCGTACCATCTGGCTCCGCATGTCCGTCGAGTCCTCCGCCGCCCTCTCAAAGTCCGCCTCCTCCACACGGATCAACCTCAACTCGTCCGCCGCCAACGCCCGCTCCTCCGCCGCTCGCAAGTAGCCCGGCCCCGCCCCCACCTGGCTCCTGATCTGATCTCTCCCGGCCATCGGATTCTGCCGGCCGGCCCCAAGCGTGTTAGCTGTAAACCCACTCGTCTCTATGCAGCTTGGCTCGGTCAACGGGATCTCGGCCGCTGTGGAGCGGTACGGCGTGGCGCCTGGCGCGGCTGCCCTGCTCCGGGCTGAGTATGCCGCTGCGCGGGAGGCGATGACGTCCAGCACGTACCTGCTGTGGCGGTGCAGTGCGCCGGAGAACCCCGCCGCGAGCGACTTTTGCACCCGCATCGGATCGGCGTCCAAGTGCTTCTGCCGCCACACCTTTGCCGATCACGACTTGCGGACGCCGCTGGTGGGCTGCACCGCCCGGCTGGCTGCCGATGGTCCGCCATGCCCCTGCCGCGGCTTCCGCTACATCCCGTCACGGCCCGAGGAGATTGGCGACAGCCACCTTGTCCGCCGCCGGGGCTTCCGCCTCGACCGCTGGCGGCCAAAGTGCAGCTGCAGCCATGGCTACGACGTCCACCGCCGCGGCGACGACTCACGCTGTCGCTCGCGCGGCTGCTCTTGCCGCGCCTTCTCCGCTGCCTTTCGCTGCGCCGCTTGTGACGGCTGCTACGCCGACCATGAGCTTGTCGTCGACTCGCGCTCCGCACGTGCCGCCGCGGGCCTCCCCGTCGACGCCGCTTTCCTCCCGCTTGCCGATGCGCCCGAACTGCAGGCTATGGTCTTTGCCGACGAGCTTGGTCTTGCCCCACACATCCCTACCGGCGCTGCCCTCGACATCCCCCTCACCGCAGACGGCTCTGTCGCCGTCTACATGCCGCCCGTCGCCGATACCGCCGCTCTCGCTCCGCCCCACTCCTCCAAACCCGAACGCTCGGTCCGCCTCGATCCGCAGCAGTCCCGCCCCTACCGTCCGCTGCCGTCATCGCTGCCACCGCCGTCATCGTCATCTCCTTCCCCAGCCCCAGCTCGAGCCAGAGCCCGTGGCCGAACTCGATCCTCCTTACCACGATCCTCCCAGCCAGCGCCGTTCTGTGGCGAGTGTGGAACTCGCTACCTGCGGTCAGACTCCAAGTTCTGCGGCGAGTGTGGGACCAAGCGGATACTGCGGCGCTGATCGTCATGCTCAAGTTGTCTACGCCAGACACACCCTCTCGCTCCTCTCTCTCTCCCTCCCTCCACCATCACTCTACAACAACCATCAACCCCCCTCCTCACCCCATCACTGCACTAATGCCCTGCAATCACGACCCGATCTCTCGCTAATCTCCCCCCCCTCCCCCCCTCCCCCCTTCGAATGGCGGAAGAGGGCCCCCCCGCTCTCCGGGTGGTCAAACTGGAGATGCAAGTAGCCAAGCTCACCTCTGAGAACACCATGCTGCGAAGGCACCTTGAGAGCCTCCACGCCCTCTTTGCAGACCGTACGACAAGACAAAGCCCTTCCTCTCTCTCTCTCTCCCTCTCTCTCTCTCTCCTCCTCCTCCTCCCT
>NW_013657616.1:112848-126143 GCF_000142905.1 Thecamonas trahens ATCC 50062
TTCCCCCCTCCCACCCCCCTACCCTCCTCCCCCTCTCTATCCCTCTCACTTCTGCATGCACTCATGTTCACCGACCTTTTTACACACGGTTGCTGCCATACTCCCTCCCCCCCCCCCCCCCCTACACACACCCACAGACAACATTCAACCACCGCCGCTGCCGTCAGTCACGCCTAGCACACCTCCAGGCTCACCATCGGGCTCGCCGTCGGGAACTCGGGCTCGTGCTCGGACGGTGGAACGGCTGCGTGGACAGGCGAGTAAGGGTGGCGGCGGGAAGAGAGTGCTGTCGATGTTTGAGGAGCGGATGGGGAGGAGAGTGAGGGACTTGTCCGCCTCGCTCTCACCGGACAAGCCATCGGTGGTGGTCTTCTCGGGCGAGCCGCGGGAGCTCCTCGCACCGGGTGCCCAGGCCGTCTTCTACGACGACTCGGGCCAGCGCATCGCTCTCCACACACACGATCTCCGCCCGCTCTCACACTCGCTCTCGCTCCTCGACTCGCCGATGCGGAGCTCCATGTCGCTCGCCGATCTCTCACGCTCGCGCTCGGCCTCGTCGCCGGTCTCACCTACAGGTGACAACGGCTTCTCGCGCTCGGGCTCTATCCTCTCCGAAGGCCCACTCGGCCTCGCCCTCTCACTCCCCACCCCGTCGCCCGACCGCCGCTCCTCAATCTCCCGCCGCGCTGACTGTGCAACCTCGAACCTTGCCCGCTCGTCGTTCTCCGTGGACAGCCCTGCCGACGACGACGCTGAGTCGACCGCCGTGCCGGGCGCTCGCCTTCTCGACTCGTCCGAGACCTCGGGCTCAGGCTTGGACTTGGACGGCGAGGACGAGCCGGCCACAGACGACGCCGACCACGAATACGATGCCTCCTCTCTCTCTGGCTCGGGCCAGACAGCACTTCGCGATGGCGCCTCGCAGTCCATCGGGCCGTTGCTCCACGACCTCGATGCCCTCAACGCCCGCTTCTTGCCATCGGACGAGCCGCCCACCCTCACCCTCTGCTCGTCAGACTCGGGCGATGGCGAGGTCTCGCCGCGCACAGCCTTTCTCTCCGACGCAGGCTCGCACTCGGCCGACCTGCCGTCGTGGAGCGCTGGCGAGGCCGACGACGGCGCCAATGCAGACATTGGCTCTGCCGCCTCGGACTCGGACGCCCGCTCCTCCTCCGCTCGCCCGCCGCCGCCGCCGCCGCTCGTCCCCCCTCCGTGGAGTGCGTACTGGTCCGAAGAGTACACTCGCTACTACTATGTCAATGCCAACACCTCCGAGTCGGTGTGGAATGTACCCGGCTCGCCCGGAGCTGCCAAGGCCGAGGCCAAGGCCAAGGCCAAGGCCAAGGGCAAGACCAAAGCCAAGGCAAAGGGCAAGACCAAGGGTCGCCCGCTCTCACTCGAGGCCGCCCTCCAGGCCTCGGCCTCGGAACTCCGCCCAACTCGCCCTGTCGACGCAGAAGTGCTCTTCAACGAGGATCCGAGCCTCGCGCTGTCAGCTCCGCTCATCGGCCGCGACGTCGACGTCGGCGAACTGGTTGTCGTCGACTCCGCGTCGGGCGGCGAGGCCTCCTCGCCAGACTCGGTCATCAGCAGCGAGCAGATCTCCAAGGCTCGCGCAGCCTCGTCGCCGAGCCTTGCCAGCTCGAGCGCCGGCGGGTCTTCTCCTCCCAACCCACGGTCTTGGGCCCGCCGCTCCTCTGTTGCCTCGATGGTCGGCGTAGCCAAGGCCAAGACCCAGGTCCAAGCTGGGCCACCGAGTCGTCCAAGGCTATTGTCGTTGTGTCTGAGAAGGATCCCGAGTCTGGTGCCATGGCCGTCGTCGCCACCTATCTCCGCTCCGAGTCGGGCGAAAACGCGCTCATGTCGGCCACCGAGGACTTTCTTGTTCGCGAGCTCGCCAACGAGCGCGCACCAAACTCGGTCTACATCGACGCCTTTCTCCTCAACTACCGCTCGTTCATGGACCCACTCCAGCTCATGCTCCGTCTCCTCGCCCGCTTCAACCTCTCGGTCGCCGACGGCGCCGACGCCGAAGAGGAGGCGTACATGGCCATGTGGCGGAACCCGGTTCGCATGCGCGTCCTCAATGTTGCCTTCAAATGGGTTGAAAAGTTTTGGATTATTGACTTTGCGCCCTCGCCCGAGCTGCAAGCCGGCCTCAATGACCTCATCGAGCTCGCCACCGAGGACTTTCCCTCTCTCGCCGCCAAGCTCGCCGCCAAAGTCGAGGACAAGAAGGCGGCTTGTGCCGACGACCCGGGCTTTGTCGGCAAGGACGTCTCGGTCGCTGGCATTGGCGAGCCCGGGAGCGTCTCACTCGAGGCCCTGCAGGCCGACGACGGCAAGGCTCTGGCCCAGACCTCGCCCTCGGTCCTCGCTCACGTTCTCACTGACATCGAGGCCAGCCTCTTTTCTGCCGTACCGCCCGCAGAGTTTGTCCTCCAGCTCTCCAAGCGCGCCTCAGTCCCGCACCTTGACCAGCTCGTCGAGCGCTTCAACTCGGTCTCGCGCTGGGTCACCACCCAGGTCCTTGTCGGCTCCTCGCCCAAGCGCCGTGCCAAGATGATCACCTTTTTCATCCACTCCCTCCTTAAGCTCGTCTCGCTCAACAACTACAACTCGCTCATGGCCATCCTCTCGGGTCTCTCTAACACCTCGGTCTCGCGCCTCTCTGCCACCTGGGCCAAGGTCTCGTCGCGGACAAAGAAGGCTCTGCGCAAGGTTGAGCAGCTCATGGGCGTCGACGCAAACTCGGCCCGCTATCGTGCCGTCCTCCGCACCCTCAAGCCACCAGCCATCCCCTTCCTCGGCCTCACCCTGCAGGACGTCCTCCATCACGCTGACTGTGCCCCAGCCCTTATCGATGGCCGCATCAACTTTAGCAAGTATGCTGAGCTCTCAGACATCGTCCTCGCCCTCACCCGCTTCCAAGGCTCCGACTACTCGGCCGCCTTTGCCGCCAAAAAGGGCTCGCGAGAGTGGGACACCACACACGCCCTCGTCTCACATCTGTATGTTCTTGACGAGAAGGCCGCCTACAAGCTGAGCAAGTCGATTGAGCCGTCGAGATGACCAAGCTATGACTAGCTGGACGCTTGCAGCAGCCCTTGGTCGTTACGCCGATAAAGAAGCAGATATGCCGCCGACGAGACAACACTCGCTTCCTGCGTCTCGGACACCCGCGAGTCGTTGTAAGTCCACCACACCCCGTTATCGCCGCAAACATGCGCGGTGTAGTGCCCGCCGCCAAGGCCGCCGTAGTGGTTGACGACGGCGTAGAGCGAGTAGCCGGCGGAGGCGCCGCCGCCAGTGACTGGGAGTGAGAAGCCGACGAGAGGTGCATCGACAAACGCGTGCTTCTTGGCCAGCCGCCCGCTCGCTTCGTCCTGCACAAACCGCTTGAGATGGACCACAAGCATCGGCGGCGGCAGCTCGATCGAGAGCATCTGCGTCGCCCGGCCACCGGCCTCGCATGCCGGGCACCGCCATCCGCCGTCGCCGGACACCACCTGTGGTGCGGCAAAGGCCGCGACTGCGTTGTCGAGCGTTGGTGCGAGCGCGCCGCGCTGGCTGCCGGCCAGTGACGTCTCATCGTACTCGCAGTCGGCGAGTCGCGAGAGCGAGTACGCCTCCCACACGACCTGCTCGTTCCACTCGACCACTACGTATGTGTCCGGCGAGAGCACAAGGTCCTGGTCGATGCCGGCATCGACTGCGGACTGATCGATGCCGTCGGCCATGAGCGTAAAGAGCTCGCCCCGCGCTGCTGCCAGCGAGAGCGGCAGGCCTGGCTCGACCTGCGGAAAGTAGCCGGCGTCGAGCTCGTCGTAGTCCGAGTCAAAGTCCGAGTCAGCCTGCGCGGCCTCGGCCGCCGCCGCGAGCAACATCATGTACTCATGAAACCAAGCGCGAAAGCCTGCCACTGCGTCGGCATCCGCCTCGCTATTGTTCAGCGAGACCGTGTCCGGCACCGACACGTAGTGCGCCATTGCGCTGAGGATCTGCTTTTTGAGCTCCGAGTACTTGACAACCGGCGGCGTTGAGAGCATGAGCGGAAGTCCCAAGTACTCTTGCCGCACCACCCGGCGCACCACGTAGCCCTCGGTGGCGGCATCGTAAACCTCGGTCTCGACCGCAAAATTGGCTCGGTGGCAGACTGGGAGCCGGATGACTGCCCCGGACGCCAGCTCGTCCGGCGGCGCGACCTGGTACAGATACAGGCTGCCGTCACCATACGCCAGCTCGTCCGACTCGCGGCTCTCCGGCACATACTCACCAAAGCCTGAGCCAACAATGATGACCGGAAGCAGCGCGTCACTGGAAATGCCAACCAGCTCGCTCACTGCCTCGCTGATCTCCTCGACGTCCTCGTACGTCTCAGCGTCAACTGTGTACTGCACAAACCGCCCGTCCGCCACCGCAGGCACCACCGTCACCTTGACTGTCGCCGGCGGATCCGGTGGAACCGGCAGCGCCAGCGAAGTGAACGGATCAAAGGTCGTCGAGCCGAGCCCGCAGCTGTCGCACAGCACAAGCGACCGTAAGAGGCCGGCAAACATGCCCGTCACCGGCGACGCATTGCTCGCCACATACCGCCGCCACGCCGCTGCTGCCTCGGCATCTGACGCTTCTTTGGCCCGATGCTCCACCATAGTGGTGACTCGGCCAGTCCTCTGGCCATCGTCCTCCGGCTCCTCCTCGCCCTCGGTCTCGGCCCTCTGCGCCCTCGCCACGTTCGTCTCCTCGTGCAGGCCATCGAGCAGAAACGACCACAGCTCGTGGGCATCATGCTGGGCATGGCCCTTGAACGATGGCGCAAGACCATCCATCACGTGCTTAAAGGCTGCAGGCGCCACGCATGACCCACTGCCACTGCCTCGGCCTGCGGCCGCCTGCTCGACGAGCTCAACAAGATCCAGATACGAGGCAAAGAGGCGACCATCAAAGGCCAGCGGATTGCCCAGCCCGTCGTCCCCGACCATAGTCTGCATCGACCTCAGCGCCTCAGTCATGCCCTCTGTCGCCATCAGTGCCTGTAACGTCGCCGCCATGTAGCATGTGTTCCCCAGATTGCTCAGGCCGACTCGCCTCTGCCGGTCGCCGTCCCCGTCTCCTCCTCCGCCGCCGCTTCCTTGCTTCAGCGCGGACATACCAGACTGCCACTGCCACTGCCACTGCCTCTGCTCCTCTGTCTCTGTGCTCGTCCGTCGAGTCACGTCGTGGCCGTGGTCGTCGTGGTGGCTGTGGCCTTAGCCACTGGTCAGGCTGTCTCTGTCGCTCTCGCACCATCGCCCCCCCCCCTTCCAAGCCACACGCGCGCGTGGGTCGCTACCCTTCCCACGCGTGTCGTCACCACTTCGTGTTCGTCAGCGGGCGTTCTTCGTCCTTTTTCCTCCTTTCCCTTTCCCTCCTATCTTTGACGCCTAGCGCTATCTCCACGCCAGCGACACACCTCTCGCTCATTGTGTACGACCGTCTCCACCCACCCACCCCACCCTTACTCACTCACTACCCACTCCCCCTCTCACCACCCTTGTCTTCATCCCCGTCCCCGTCCTCGTCTACGTCCCCCCTCCCCCCCCTCCCTTCACTTGCGTGGCGGGATCTTCGCTGTACTTTTAAGTCACTGTACGCACATCCCCCCTCCTTATTCCTCCCCTCCCTCTCTTCTTTCTCTATACCCGCATTCCTACAGCGTGCAAAGATGTCCTACGAAGAGTACGACTATGACTATGCGTCAGAGGAGGAGTCGGCTCAAAGCCCAGCCGCGCCAAGTTCAGCAACGGACCTTTTTTTGCAGTGCGCACACTCTTCTCAGTCCAAGCCTGCCGGCAAGGACAAGGGCAAGGGCAAGGCCAAAAGATCGAGTCGTCGTATGAAGAGTACTCGGAGGAGGTCTCGGACCATGGCTCGGGCAAGTCCAAGCTGATCCTTATCCTCGTTGCCGTCCTCATTGGCGTGGTTGTCGTTGGCGCCGCCGCGGCAGGCGCCGTCATTGGCATCAAGGCCAACGAATCCAAGTCGAACAGCGAGACTGCGCCGGCTATGATTGCCGGCAACGGTGCCGGCGTCAAGGCTGCGCCCAAGAAGACCTCGGTCGTCACCACGTCCAACACCGGTGCCTCGCGCGCGCTCCATCGTCCTATCGACCCGGAGCTCGTCGCCCACGCCCGGACCATGTTTGCCAACGAGCCGGTTGCCCGTGCCTTCCTCACGCTTGCGTTCAACGACCCGGGCACCGACTACTCGAATACCCAGCAGGACTTTGCTGTCTACACGCCGGCGGCGGCGCCGCTCGAGTCGATCAACGTGGTCCTCTGCGTTGTCGACCAGATGAAGATCGACTCGTTTGTCAACCAGGGCCGCTACGTCGCCCTCGTCAACGAAGACGAGTGCACGCCGAACACTGGTGGCGGCGGCAACGTCGGCGGCGGCGGTGGCGGCGGCGCCCCGTCCGGCAACGGCGGCAACAACAACAACAAGGGTGTGCAGTACATTCGGTCCATTGTCGAGGCGACTCGGCGTGACAACTCGTCGGACCAACTCGCCACGATGTGGTACGGTGAGAAGGAGCAGCTTATCCGGCTGTTTGTCCGCACTCGCGAGGCGCCGTCTCGGGCCAAGCCGTTTGGCGACTTTGTGCTGTCGTACAAGATGAGCAACTCGATGGACGGCTTCACCATCAAGGGTGAGGGTTCGATCAAGACGGTGAACGTGGCAGGCGGCGGCGTCGCGTTTTCGTACTTTCTCAAGGTCTCGGGCTCGATGAATGGGCAGTCGTTCACCTTTTTCGACGGCGGCGCCATCATCGAGTACAACAAGGCTGGGGGTACCGGCTCGACCTGGGTCCGCGACCGCCAGATGGATATGAGCTCGATGGGTGGCGGCGGCGGCAGCGGATCTGGCGGCGGATCTGGCGGCGGATCAGGCGGCGGCAGCTCGGGCCCGCCGGCGTCCGGAAGCTCTGGCGGCGGTAGCACCGGCCCTGGTGGCCCTGGTGGCCCTGGTGGTCCTGGCGGTCCCGGCGGCAGCTCTGGTGGCGGTGCCATGCCGCCCCCGCCGCCGCTCGTCGAAAAGTGGTTTGCTCTCGCGTACAACGACAAGTTTGCCGTAACCCAGCAGGGCAACACCCAGGCCGAGGTTCCCACCGACACCGCGTCGGGCAGGTGCCTCAACCTCGAGAACGAGAAGGAGTACCCGTGGGCTTATGGCCTGTTTAACACCGCCGATGGCTCAGTCGTTAAGCGGAACACTGGCTTCCCGTTCACCTTTACCGCACCAGCCGGCGTGACGGTGCCCAAGCTTCCGGGTGCCGGCGACGACTCGGCCGATCGCCCGCTCATGGGCTTTGCCTTTTTCGACGGCATCTGGACTGAGCTCGGCGACCAGGCCCTGCCCGATGGCACCACCATCCAGGCGCAGACGTTCAGCGGCGACGAGGTGACCTACACGGTCTCGATGAAGAAGACCAAGCTTGTGCGCGGCTCGATCCAGCAGAAGGCGCTGACCGACATTTCCAAGCTCCGCTTCGAGTGGTACCAGTCCGCCCAGTCGCGGTGGGTGGTCATCCAGTACCTGTCGTCGGCAACGCCGGCTGGGTGGTACGTCGTCGCCACCTTTAACTCGGAGTTCAAGGAGACTGCGGTGACGCCACCGCAGCAGATCACGCCGTCGTCGCTGAGCCTGTTCAGCGCCGAGCTCAACGGACAGGTCAGCTGGTTCTCTGGCGACAACTACGTGACGTACGAGACGACGTCGACGGTCCTGCCGACCGACACGACGTTCGGCACGACGACGACCCTCTACTGCCTCTCCCAGTGCCCGCGCGCTGGGATCACCCAGGACAACCTCAAGACGTTTGACGGCCCGTACTTCCCGGATCCGGCAGACCCTGCATCGGCCATCGAGTACGAGTACAACAAGGTGACCGGCGTGCTTTCGTTTGGCGGCAACGCCGTTGACCTTGCTGCCGGTGTCAAGATCGACGACTCGACGGTGTTCTTCACCTTTACCTTTGGCATCGAGTCCGGTATCATGGTCACCAACACCACCGGACTCACTACTATCGCTGATGCTACCTCGGTCGCCGGCCGTAGCACCTACACCTACAATGTCGGCCTCCCGACCTGGCGGCAGTTCCCCATCTTCCGCGATACGAGCAACAACGTTGTTGTCCTCCAGGAGCCGCTTCAGCTCACATACACCCACACGACGGCGAACGACCGCAACGGCGACGCGACCTACAACGACGTTCCTGTGCTCTTTGTCTACCTCGGGTCGACGGCCTCATGGGCATCCCATGGAAGCAGATCGACTCTGATGGCGACTCGACGCTCGACCAGTTCGAGCCGGCCTTTGCCCTCAAGGACGGCACGCCGCTTGGCGGGTCGAACGAGTACGTTGTCAAGGGCCTCTTTGGCGATGTGCTCCTCAACCCGGCGACTCCCGCCGAGTGCGAGGCTGCCGGCGTTGCGGTCAAGGCACCCGTCGCACCGGTTCCCACCTCGTACCAGGGTCAGGCAGTCTTCCCCTACGCCAACGATCCACCGCCCAAGCTCAACGCCAAGCCCAAGGTTGTTGGAGGCGTCATTCAGGCTACTGTCTAACCCGCCCGTCCTCGCTCACCCAACTCGCGCACTCCTCAACGCGTTTGTACATATCAAGCAACCACAGGCCATCCTCATGTACAACACGGGCCTGGACTTCTCACCAATCCGAACAAATACACTGCACATACCAAGCAACCAACAACCAACCCGCCGCACTCCACCAGCCACCAACCTCGAACCGCCCGCGTGTGCGCGGCGGTTGGCATTCACACACCTGACTTTGTTCTTTCGTACGTGCTCGTTACTCGCTTTTTTTGGTTTACCTGAACCCGTGACGTTGCGTAACGTGCATCTCCCGCTGCACCCCCGCACCTCCGTACCCCTGCCCCGCAACGCTCCACAGCACACCCACTCCCTCTTCCCCCCCTCCCCCCCCCTCACTCACTCTATCCCCTTCACCTACTTCTAGTATGAGTGCTATTGACGAAGAAAACATCCAGGGCGTCCACGAGCTCGAGGTTGGCGAGGCCAAGCCGAGCTCGACTGGCGCGACCAACACTTCGGACAATGATTCCAAGAAGAAGATGCTGATTATTGTGGCGGCCGTCATTTGCGGTCTCGTTGTGGTTGGTGCTATCATTGGCGGTACTGTGGCTGGTGTGGAGGCCAACAAGAAGTCGTCGTCGTCGGCCTCGGCCCCAGCCATGATTGCTGGCAACGGGCGTGGTGTCAAGGCTGCGCCGGACCGGACCTCGGTGGTCACTACCCAGAACTCGGGCGCTCGTCGGCGCTCGGTCCGCGACGTCGACCCGGTCATGGTGGCGCACGCCATGGACGCGCTTGCGACAACCCCCATGGGCGATATCTTTGCTGCACTCGCCTTTAACGACCCGGGCACCGACTACTCCAACGCCGCGCAAAGCTTCTCGGTGTACCACCCGGCTACCCAGCCGCTCGATTCGATCAACACTGTTCTGTGCATCATCGACCAGATGCGTGTCCAGCAATTTGTCAACCAGGGTCAGTACGTGGCGCTTGTCGACGAGGCAAAGTGCTCGCCGCAGAGTGGCTCGTCCGGCGGCGGCTCGTCCGGCGGCTCGTCCGGCGGCTCGTCCGGCGGCAATTCGGGCGTCTCGTACACCCGCACCGTCAACGTCGCCACTCGTGTCGACGACAACTCGGACCAGCTCCTGGCTTCGTGGTACGGGACTAGTGAGCAGCTTGTTCGCATCTTCCTGCGCACCATCGAGTCGCCGTCGCCGCGCAACCCGTTCGGCGATTTTGTTCTCTCGTACAAGATGAAGGGCGACGCACCGTTCCTTGGCCGCATGGAGGCCCGTGCCTCGATCCGCACTATCAACGTGCCTTCGGGCGTCGCTTTCGACTTTTTCATCGAGCTTGTTGTCTTCACCTCGGCCGGCCCCGTCCCCATGGTCTCGTCGGCCGCCGTCGTCTCGTTTGACCCATTCACCGATTCGGGCACGGCCTGGGTTGTCGACCGCTCCTCGTCCACAATGGGCGGATCATCGTCTGGTGCGGTGTCTGGCTCGTTCTCCAGCTCCACCTCGGGCAGCTCGGTGTCGTCGTCGGCCGGCTCGTCCGAGACCTGGTATGCCCTCGCCTACGACGCCACCTACGCCATCTTCCAGGAGGGCACGTCGCAGGCCGATGTTCCACTCGACTCGCTCTCGGGCCAGTGCCTCAACCTCGCCAACGAGCGCGAGTTCCCGTGGCAGTACGGCCTGTACCGGGTTGACACTGGTGCCGAGGTCAAGCTCAACACTGGCTTCTCGTTCACTTTTGACGCCCCGCCGGGCGTCACTGTTCCGCCGCTGCCCGGCCAGGAGGCTGAGTCCGGAAGCAGCAGCTCGTCGACTCGCAAACTCATGGGCTTTGTTGGTAACTGGGGCATGTGGACCGAGCTCGGCTACGACGTCCAGATCCCCGATGGTACTATCATCACGCGTCAGGATTTCTCTGGCTCGGGTTCAGGCACGCCGACTACCTACGCTGTCGCGACCAAGACCTCCAAGATTGTGCGTGAGCGAGTCATCCAGAAGCCGCTCACTGAGATCACCAAGCTCAAGTTTTCGTACTACCAGTCGTCGCGCTCGCGTTCCGTCAACATCCAGTACAAGCTCACGCCGTCGCCCGGCTGGTACGCCGTCGAGATCGAGTCGTACTCGGCGGCCGCGCCGTCGCCCATCTCTCCGCCCGAGGCCGTCACCGACACTTCGCTTTTCCTCTACTCGCAGATGCTTGGAGGCTCGGTCGTCTGGTACTCGCCTGACAGCTTTGTCACCTTTTACACCAGAGAGGATGTGCTTGCCAACGACGCGTACTTTTCGGCACGCCGGGCGTCAAGACTCTTTACTGTCTCCGCGACTGCCCCAAGGCCACCGTCTCGTCGAGCGACCTCACAACGTATGACGGCGCGTACCTGCCGAACCCGACCTCGGTCGCCAACGCCATCGAGTACACGCTCGACCCGGCCGATGGCATCGTCCGCCTTGGCGGCGTGGCCGTCGGCTTTGGCTCCGGCGTCGACCTTGAGGCATCTGGCGTCTCGTTCCGCTACCGCTACTCTGGCGTCGAGTCGGGCGTGATGGTGACCAACCGCACCGGCCTCACATCGGTTTCCGATGCCACTTCGCGCCCCGGTGCCGAGACCTACACCTTTGCCTTTGGCCTGCCCAAGTTCTCACAGGTGGTCGTCGTCCGCGACGCCGCCGGCGCCGTCGTCACCTTTGACCAGCCGCTGCAGTTCTCGTACACCCACTCGACCGCCTATGACCGCAACGGTGACGCGTCCAACGACGGTGTCCCGGCGCTGCTCAACTACGGTGGCACGGGCGATCTTTGGGGCATTCCCTGGGAGCAGGTCGATTCGAACGGCGACGGTGTGCCCGACCGCTTTGCCCCGGCGTTTGCCATCAAGGACGGCACACCTGTCGGCGGCGACTACGTCATCAAGGGCCTCTTTGGCGACATTGTCCTTGGCGCCGCCACCGTCAACGAGTGCCAGTCCGCCGGTGTCGCCGTCTCGGCGCCCATCCGCCCCGTTCCCAACTCGTACCGCGGCGAGGCCATCTTCCCCCACGAGACCGCACCCATCCCCGAGATCGCCGACGATCCCAAGGTTGTTGGTGGTGTTGTTCAGGTCTAATCCGCCCCCCCCCCCCCCTCACCGGCTGAACTTGGTGGCGGTAAATGCCTTCAATTTTCCCTCAACGACATGTTTAATAATGGTATGCGTGCGTAGGGAGCGAGGGAGCAAGTGACTGATACCCTGCTGCCCGGCCACGCCCGTCCCAGTCCGTGAACCCCGCCACCCCGTCTCCACGCCCACCACTCTACTCGCCTTGCCCAGCATGTTCTACTTCTTGGCGTGTCTCCTTGTGGCCTTTGGCCCCTACCCCATGGTATACTATGGCTCCAAGCTGTACGTGTGTGCGTAGCGTAGTGCGTGTGTGTGTGGGGGGGGGGGGGGGAGGGGGGGAGGGGGGATGGGTGGGGACTCACGGGGTGTGTGGGCATGGGTGTGGCTATGTGGGGTTGCTGGTCTTCTGGTGGGGTGGGACTGCTGGACTCGGACTGGCTGGCTGGCTGGCTGGTTGCTGCTCCTCCTCCTCCTCCTCCTCCTACGTCTGCCTGCTGGACTCGGACTGGCTGGCTGGCTGGCTGGTTGCTGCTCCTCCTCCTCCTCCTCCTCCTACTCCTCCTGCTGGACTCGGACTGGCTGGCTGGCTGGCTGGTTGCTGCTGCTCCTCCTCCTCCTCCTCCTACTCCTCCTGCTGGACTCGGACTGGCTGGCTGGCTGGCTGGTTGCTGCTCCTCTTCCTGCTGCTACTCTCATACCAACCACTCTCTTATCTCGCTCTCCATGCACAGCTCCGACTACGCGTCCACGTCGTTGGTCGTCCGCGGCGCGCTGGGCTACGTCCTCACCTCGACGGCGCACATGATCTTCATGGCAACGTTTCTGCCCGTTGATGCTCACGAAGGAACCCTCCGCGTCGTCTCGCTCGTCGGGCAGACAATCATCTCGCTCGTCGCCATTGTCGGTGCGCTGGCCACGGTCTCGTCGGCTTCGGGTTCGGACAAGACCAAGATGAAGGCGCTCGCTCTCGGCTGGGGCGCCGCCGAGGCCCTCGGCAAGGTCCCGCAGATGTGGATGGGCTCGCGGGCCCACGAGATCGACCTCTCATGCATCGGCCTCGCCATCAAGTCCAACTTTGATGGCATCGCTGCCGTCGGCTTCCTCTACGGCGCCTTCCTCCTCTTCGAGTACGCCTCGTCGCTCCGCTTCACCTCGGCGCGCCAGTTTGTGCCCTCGCTCTTCCCGCTCACCGCCATCCTCCTCTCCATCAAGTCGGTCGTCCCCGTCGCCCTCTCCGCTCTCGCCCTCCCGCTCCCGCTCGCCATCGCCACCTCGGCCGCCATCGCCTTTGGCTCGTACTACCTCGCACAATCTGCCTTTGCCATCCATCGCTCCACCCGCTACAAGAAGCGCGACCGCTAAAAGCCAGCCGTCCATCATCGTCTACCGCCCGTAGCCTCGCCTGCCGCCCGGCCGCGAACCCTTGCCCGAACCGGGCACGTCACCACCACCCTCCTCTGGCCACCCGAACCGCCACAGGCACGGGCACGCCACGCCACTTCACCTTCCCCGCCCCCCCCCCGCCCCCCGGTTACCGGGTAAACGGGTAAAGGGTTTAGTTAACTTAACCCTTAAACCCCGTTTTA
>NW_013657616.1:126243-151289 GCF_000142905.1 Thecamonas trahens ATCC 50062
GCCCCCCCCCCTTCCCTCCCCCCTTCCCTCTCTCCCTCTCTCCCTCTCTCTCCCCATATCTCCACCCACACACCGCAACCATGCGTATACACCCCCTCCCCTCCCCGCGCCGCCTTGGTCACGATCGATCACCCTTGTGATCGATCGCGTGGCGATCGTCTCCCTCCTCCCCCTCCTTCCGATCAAAGCCCCCTTCCAATCCCCTCTACCTCCCCCCTTCCCCTTCCACGACCTTTTCTGGCTGTTCACGACCTTTTCCGTAAAACGGTGAATGGCGGCGGCGTTTCACGACCTTTTTCTGCAAAGCGGTGAATGCGGCGGCGGGGCGACTGACCGAGAGCTCACGGTGGTGTTGGTGGGCGGGGTACTTGCGCAGCGGCGATGAGGCGCTGGTGTACACATGGGTGACAACGGCGAACGGAACCATGAAGGCGCCGTTCTTCCCCAAGGTCGACGAGATGTCTGTCCTCGAAATCCCGTACTCTGGCGCAGCGCTCTACCGGAACGACTCTGTGCGGATCCACACCTCGCTGGGGAGCTTCACCACGGCGCCGAGGCCGTACACCGACGGTTCGTCATTTGTGGGCTACTACTCGGTCCTCGTCCACATGCGGTCGGGCAGGATTGTCCGCCTCGAGTACGATGAGGGCTGCTCCGACTGCCCCGGATCATGCGTCGGCTCCAACTGCGCCCTCTCGTACGCAGACTACGGCGTGCCGTGCTACGATACCGCCTGCGCTGTCAAGGTCTACCTCGCCTGGCTCGGGACCGACAAGGACGAGACTGAGCTCGTCTCGGCCTCACTGCTGCCCTCCAACTTTCGCCGCTTTTCTCTCTCAAATGTCCGCAAGGACGCCTCGTCGGTCTCGGGCAACGCCGTCGCCCGCGCCAGGGAGGATGCTCCCAGCACCCGCTCCTGGTCCGGCTGGCTGGCCTCGTGGTGGCCCTCTGATGCTGCTTCAGATGCATCGCACTCGTGATCGGCTACACGGCTTCACCTACTCGGTTTATCGCTTCCCTCGCGCTCGCCAAGCGGCTCACCGCCGCAGGAACCAGCCCCACGCCGCAGCCATGGCCACCATGCTTGGGTACAGCACGCTCGGCGTGCTCATAAACGGCTTCCATCCATCGGCCCACCACCCGCTCGCACTGTCAGCGTTGTAGCCCCATCCGCCGGCAAAGCCCACACAGGCGCCGGCGACCACAGACATGAGGAAGAGCTGGAAGCGAAAGACGGCCCACTCGGCGGCGCTCGCGTCGGCCTGCGGATGGCCAACCGTCCGCGCCACAACCTGGACCGCCACAATAGCGCATGCCACCGCCAGCGCTGCCACGCAGCACTCGATCTTGTGAACAAGCAGGATCCACGCCGCAAGCGTCCACGGGAGCAGGCTCGGTGCGAGGTGGTTGACCACCACCAGCCCGCCGCCGGCCGCAGCCATGCCGACCGTCGCAGCCACACCCGAGCTCAGTGCCCGCGGCATCAGCCATGACGTTGACGCTGCTGGCACAGGCAGCGCCACACTCGCCATCAGCGCTCGCGCTAGCGAGATCACGGCATCGCTCGATCGGACGGTGAGCGCAAAGCTGAAGATCGCAAACGCCGCCGTGCTCAGCACCGTCTCCTTGCGGAGCGCACCGAGCCGGGCTTCGAGCGCAGCAGCCGCAGCGGCCACCCGCTCTGCGCGGCCGGCGATCCGTGCGTGGATGGCGTCAATGTCGTCGCGGAGCTCCTTCAGCTGCTGCCGCGTCTCCGCCCGCAGGCCGAGCGTCGGCAGCGCGTGCGCGTAGTACTCGGCCAGCTGCTCGTCAAACTCGGCTTGCTGCGCTGCGCTCAGCTCGCGCCGCCGTCTTTCCCGCTGCACCGTCAGCGCCTTCGCCAGCTCGTCCGCTCCGATCCGTTCCGAGGCCAGCCACCGCTGCGCTCGCGGCGACGCGTTCAACACCACCAGCTCGGGCGTCGACGCAGCCATCTCCATCTCAATCTCGGGCGTCTTTTGCCCGTCTGCCTCGGCCACCACCACCATCTCGCGAATCGCTCCTCCTGTTCGCTCTTGGAAAAGCGTTCGCGGAAGGACAACCACGTCCTCCTCCTCGTCGTCGATCACCACACTGGCGCCCGTGCCCGCGCCCTCGCCCGGACCATCACCAGATGCAACTACGACACGATCATCCTTGCGTCGGCGTCCTTCGCCAAAGGATCGGCTCCACGCACAACTATGGCAGCAGGCGCACCGACACCGTCGGGCGTAGAGCCAAGGACCATGTTGGTGATCATGATGATGACAGGGACCAAGATGAGGACGAGGAGTAAGGCCAGAACCACAGCAGCCAGGCCAAGAGCCGACCATCGATCCGCCAGCACAACGCCAACGGAGCGAGGGCCGATCGGACGAGATCGACCAGATGACGACCATGACCGTGATGATGATGACGATGATGATCATGATCATCGATGAGACGATCGAGATGGTAGCCGAGCCAATGGAGGGGAAAGAGCCAAGACAGAACGATGACGTCATCAGTCGGTGGCAGACCTGCACTGGGCCATGTCGTCGATGGGCGATGGTGTGTGTATGATGATGATGATGATGATGATGATGATGATGATGATGATGATGATGATGATGATGATGATGATGAGGTCAGAGTCGGTCGAGCACACGCCGCTAGGTACGGCATGGCCGAGTCGACGGGTGTGGAGGTGGTGGGACTGGGGAGACTGGGGAGGGTGGAGCAGAGCATGAGGATGAAGATGAGAAGGAGGAAGGCCGAGCAGTTCTGCGCCATGCCGTGCCGGTCGTCCCCACCGTCGTCGTCTGGCTGGCCGACGGGCGAGTTGAGCGCCGAGTCGCCAAACTGTCGCTTCAATTGACGAACGTTGAGTGTTAGATTAATGTTTGGCGGGGGCATGCATTATGGGAACATTAGATTAATGGTTAGCGGGGGCATGCATTATGGGAACGTTAGATTAATGGTTGGTGCCAACCATGTCGCGATGATCATCGTTGTCGCGCTGATCAACGCAGAGCCATATTGCCATCGCATATCATGTGATGATGAACAGCGCCGCGGTTACAAAGGCTTGAGGGTTTACAAAGGCTTGAGGGTTTAGGTCTGGGTCTGGGTCTGGGTCTGGGGCTGGGGCTGACCCGGCTGGGGCTGACCCTCAACATGTTGCAAGGCCGTCAAGGCGAAAGCAGTGTCGGCAGAGACGCTGGCAACCACGGCATCGACGTCTGCTGTCAGCCAAGAGAGTGGCGCCGAGGCGAGAAACATGTCGCGATAGCCTTCGGTGAGGAGGAGGCCAGCGGCATCGGCGTAGCGCCCGGCTCCGGCGAGATGATGGACGACGTGAGAGCGGAGGTAGGCGCCATGGCGGTTGTGGCAGGTGCGAGGACAGCCATCCAGCTCGATGGCGTGCTCGGCTCGGTGCCGTAATCTGAAAGGCCAGCAGCGGCGTTGGCGAGAAGCGCGGCGTGAAAGGGAGCAGCGGCGCAGCGAGGGACCCGCCACTGAAGGTAGTCGTAGAGGAGGGCATGGATCGAATACATGCCGTCGGTTCGCTCGTCCTGGATGAGCCTGCGCGCCACAAGGAGATCGAGGAGGGCGTCAACTGGATCGTCGAGAGCACCCATTTCGTCGGTGCTGCCAGTCCAGAGGATGCGGAGGACAGAGGCGCTGACGGCAGCGTCACTGCGGAGGACAACGAGCTTGCGGTACTCGTCGGCGAGGAACGAGATCGAGGACACACAGAGATGGACGAGTCGGAGATGAGCCTCTGGTGCAGCCACGAGCTTGTCAAAGGCATGCATCAGCCGCGGAAACGAGCCTGGACGCGAGCCAAAGACGGCACCGATCATGGCGAGGAGGAGTGGCGAGTCGCCGCAAAAACCGCGAGCTGTGCTGCACGGTCTGGGAGCCGATCCAGCGGCAAGTCGGCCCACTTGGAAAGCATGAGCAGAGCGGTATCGACGTCGAGGTCGCCAAGCTCGTATATCGGCCCGGAAAGTGGGGCGTTGTCTAGTGCCCGACTCGTTCGCGAGGTGACGAGGACGGTGACCGCGAGTTGCGTGGTGGCAAAGGCGGAAGTGGCGGCAGCCAGCGCTTGCGCCACCGCGCTCGCCTCGCAGGCGTCGTCGAGTACAACAAGAACATGACGCGGCGCATCGCGATGGGCTGTTGCAAAGGTAGAAGCGGCATCGGCGGCGCGGGCCAGCTCTGTGGCCACAAACCGCTCGTCCGGCAGCGCACCGAGGGCGATCCAGAAGAGGCCACATGCAAAGGCGCGACGGACAGCGTCATCGCGGACAATGCCAATGACTAGGTACGTCTTGCCAGTTCCGGATGGACCAACAACGCCGACAACGCCCGCAACAGCGGGAGGAGGGCCTCGACAATGGCGGCGTGATCGGCGGAGCGCGGGACAATGTCGGCGATGGGCAGCTCCGGGACCGAGGCGTCGAGCGGGCCGAGGAGCAGGAGCTCGTGCAGAGCCTCGAGGCGAGTGACAAGCGTTTCAAACGACGGGCGGCGGGTCGGATCGGGGGCGACGCAAGTGGTGATGAGCGGATCCACAAGGGTGGCGAGGAACGAGGATCGAGAGGTCGGAGTTGGCGGTAGGAGGAGAGCGGCGTAAGCGTTGGTCTCGCGGAATGCGGCGTATCGGGCCTTGTGGCGGTAGACGACCTCTGCGGCGGTGACGCCAAAGGCAAAGACGTCGACGGCCGGGGTGGGGCGGCCGCCGACAAACAGCTCGGGCGCCATGTACCTGCGGGTGCCGGCCATCATGGGCGCTGACATGGACTCGATGACGTGGGCGAGGCCAAAGTCGGCGATCTTGACCACGGCGCGCGAGGCGTCGACAAGAATGTTGGCCGGCTTGAGGTCGCGATGGAGGATGCCGCGGATGTGCAGGTACGCCATGCCCGACGCCACTCCGCGGAGGAGGCGGACCCTCTCGGCGTGGCTCAGCACCACCTCCGAGTAGAACAGCAGCGTCCTCAGATCGGTGTGGAGGAGTTCGAGGACAATGGCCGGCGGTGAGATGGAGACTGCCAGCAGCGTCACTGTGTTGGGGTGTGCCAGCTGCGACAAGACCTTGACCTCCTCCACCAGAGCCTGCCGGACCCGCATCAGCTCGGTCGCCTCGCTCTCGTCGAGCGTCTCAGCCTCTTTCTCCGTCATGTCTTGGGTCACAGCCGTAGATGTGACTGTTTTGTTGCCGCTCTGCCCATCGTCGGCATCGTCTTGGCTCTGCCCATCATGATCATGCTCGGGAGGATGATTATCAGCAACAGCATCAGCATGCTCAGGATGATGCTGATGACGACCGTGCTGCCGCCTGTGCAAGCGAAGTCGCTTGACGGCAACAGGCGTGCCCGCCCATACGCCGCGAAAAACATCGGCAAAGGCGCCCGAGCCGATGGTCTCGACAATCCTCAGCTCGTCCCAAGAGATGTCGTGCGCTCGGCGAACTGAGGCCGTGTCGTCCGACGACATGCCCCCGCCGCCGGCCCCTTCCCACACATCCTCCTCGCTTCCTCGCCTTTGTCCAGCCATCGGCACGCCACTCATAGTTTCTGTAGAAAACGTTGACATGATTCCCTCTGTAGAGTTTGATGTCTCTAGCAAGACGTATCCGACCGCTGGAGCCTCCACACTGCCGGGCCTCTGCACGTCGAGTGCGACTCTCCGCGTCGCCAACCCCAACGATAACCACGGGAACGATTAACACGATAAATCCCAATGATCTCAACGATTAACCACGACAACGATGAATCCCAATGATCTCAACGATTAGCCACGACAACGATGAATCCCAATGATCTCAACGATTAACCACGACAACGATGAATCCCAATGATCTCAACGATTAACCACGACAACGATAAATCCCAATGATCTCAACGATTAGCCACGACAACGATGAATCCCAATGATCTCAACGATTAACCACGACAACGATAAATCCCAATGAACTCAACGATTCGATTCGAGCGATTCTTTCTTCTCTTGCACAGCTACGGCGCAGCCGACACCTCTCCCCTCCCCCCTCCCCCCCCCCCCCCCCCCTCCCGCCCATCATCCCCAACGTATATCATGTTCAAAGGCCTCCTCAAAGCAAGTGGCGGTGGAGATGGCGGCGGAATAGCGGCGACCATGGAGGCGCACGCGACAGCTGAGCGATGGCCCGGACGGCCAAACATGTAGTGAAGCGAGGACACAGTGTTCGCAAGGCCATGACCAAGCTACGCAAGGCCATCACTGCGCATGCATCTGCTCTATCTGCTGCTGCTCGGCTTGATACAGATCTCATCAATGTCATCACCATCGCCATGGACTCGGCTCAGTCTCTCCGCCTCGATTCGGCTGCTCGGGCTCTCACTCCTGCTCCTCCCCGTCCTCCTCCGCCCAGCGATCAGTTCGATGCTGATGATCAAGAGAGCCAGCATGAGGCTTATGACGCGACTCGGGCAACTCGCTCGACCGACTCGCAGGGAAGACTGCTTGACGATGTCAATGCTGGTCTCGCTCACATCGCGGCGGTGCTCGATGATGCGAGCGCGAGAAAGACGTCTGAGGCGCAGGTCTTTGCAACCGCCCTGGTGGGACGGGTCGAGTCGCTGCTGACAGCTCTGGACGAGGCACAGGTTCGCCACAAAGCTCTGCTTGACGATCGATACAAGGCGCTCAACTCGCGAGTCGTCTCGTTTGTCAAGGAGGCGACCAAGGCGAGGAAGCGACTCGCCCGGTTTGTGCGCAAGTACGGTTCGGATCCGGAGGAGCTCAACACTCGCCGTGTTGCGTACGAAGATCTGGTTGTTGACACCATCCACACCGAGCAGAACATGTTGTATGCCGCCAAGCAGGCACAGGAGTTTGCTGCCAAGCTCCTGCGCTCCGCCATTGTTGCCATTCGCTCGATCTTTACCGGCTTTGTCGACGGCCTCCACGCCTACCTCGTCACCGTTCGTGGCGTCCATCTTGCTTCGGCCGAGGCCCTCGCCCGCTCTTTCCCCGAGTGGGAGTACCTAACGCTTGCTGCCCACGTCCTCCCGCCTTCGGCTGAAGCCGCCATCTCCGATCCGGTCTCCACCGCCCAGCTCTTGCCGAGCGGGCTCGACACCCTTGTCGAAGCCGCCTTCCCAGGTGTCCTCATTGAGCCAAGCTCACTCTCTACCCAGGCTGCACTCTCGACTGCCGAGGCCGAGATCGACGCTACTGACGATGTCGACGCCGAGGCCGAGGCCGAGGCCGGCGCCACCGACGATGTCGACGAGACCTGGGACTCGACTACGTCTGCGCTGGCCGAGCCGGTCGAGGATTTGCTCGAGGGCGCCGCGCTACCGGACCTTGGCCCGGCCAGCGCCTCGTCGACCGATCGCATCCTTCATCTCCCGCTCTTCCAGCCCGTCACCATGCTGTATGACTACACAGCCATGACCGCCGATGAGCTCTCGTTCGCAGCCGGCGAGATCCTCATGTGGAACGGCGCCGAGTCGTCTGGCTGGGGCTATGCCATGCGCCCGGCAACTGCTGCAGAGGGCTTCTTTCCGCTCAACTACGCAGACTCGGCCGCCCTTCGCGCGCTGCCCACACCTCCGCCCATGCCCGCTTCTCGCCAGGCCTTTCCAGCCCATCCACAAGTTTTTATCTTTCCCGACCACGATGCCGACCGCGATGCCGACCGCGCCGGCCCGTCGGCATCGACGGCATCGACCACGCCGGCTGCCAGCGGCGGCGCCACCCCGCCGCCGCTGTACTCGGCCATGTTTCCCAGCGGCCCACGTGGCTCGGCCGCCGCCGCCTCGCTGCCGCCGCTTGAGATCCCGCAGGGCATGGCGGTTGCTGAAGGTGTGCCGAGCACCCCGCCGGTCCTCAACACCCGTGCAGAACTCCTCCGCGACATCCGCGCCCAGCGTCTCGGCCGTGTTGTCCTCCGCGCGCCGGCTGAGCCTGCCGATGAGGCCGCCAGCGTCGAAGACGTCACGCCTGACACCATTGCTGCACCGACCCGCGGCGATCTTCTTGCACAGATCCGCAACGGGGCTGCTCTCCGCCGCACTCATGCTCCGGCAAGGGTAGCCGCTTCGTCATCAACAACATCCTCCCTCTTGCAAGACCTTCGCGTCGCTGCTCGGGATCGCCGCCGCGAGGCTATTACTCGGCAACTGCAAGATCATGTCGGCGCCTCATCAAGCAGGCATTACGACTATCTGCAGCGTAACAGCCTTCCGTCGTGGTCGTCATCTGATGACGAGTCGTGGTAGGTTTCACCGGCCACCCGTCCCCCCGCTTGTAAGAGTTGCCCCTACCCTGACAGTCCGATCATGACGCTACAACCTGATCTCCCGTGCATCATCACCTCACCGACCAGCCACTCGCACATGCGCGCGCACGGCACACGTGCACGCGATGCAAACCTCAACAAACCACTCTCGCCGGTACCTCTCTCGCTCGCTCAGGCGCCAGAAAAAGTACGCAAAGGTGCCTGACATGGATGACTGACAACCAACCATCAATTAACCCATACATATCATCAATGTCGTCCGGCCGCACATGCGAGTTTCTTGCCCCCCGCCCACCTGCTGCTCGCACAGGCGAGACAAGGAGACTTCCTCGCTCGCTCCCTCCCTCCCTCGCTCCCTCCCTCCCTCCCTCGCTCGCTCGCTCCCTCCTTCCCTCCCTCCTTTCCTCCTTCTTCCTCTCCCCATCCTCCTTCTATCGATGGTGGAGGTGACTCGGCGAAAAAGGATGGCGATTCTCGGCGACACGCACGCGCTTCACAGCCCCCCCCCCCCGCCCCCCCCTCCTCCCGCCCTCCTTACCCTCCTCACCCTCCTAACCCTCCTACCCCCCCCCCCCCCTACCGTGTAGACTAGGTCGACATGTCGTCCATAGGCGAGGTTAGCCGGAGCACTACGATTCCTAAGAGGTCTTGGCTCGGCAAGCGGAGCCACCAGACCAAGGTCTTGCTGCGGAAGAATGCCATTCTCGCCAAGCGCAACTGGAAGTCGACGCTCTCGTTTGTCATCATTCCGTCTGCAATCATGATTCTGCTCTTCCTCCTCTCGCTCATCGTCAAGACGCACTCGGATTTGACCAAGAACGTTCCCAATCCGCCGTCAAAGGCCATTTCCACTCAGCTCCCGCCGTGCAAGATCGGCGAGGGCAAGTCACATTGCTACACCTTTATCTATAACTACGCTACCGTGCCTGTGGTGGCGAGAATGATGGAAAAGGTGAGGCTCGCGGCGGGCGTGCCGGCGGCGAATGTGCATGGTATCCCAGGCGGCGATCTGGAGACGCTCAACAAGTTTATGTACGACGAGTACAACGTGACCCAGGCCGCGTACGTGTTCAACTTTGACAACGCCACCCACTCTGATAGCCTTCCGAAGTCGGGCAACATCTACACGCTTGCCATCAACGAGACGCTCTTCTCAGACTGCGACAACGACCTCAAGTTCTACGAGTGCGCCAGGTCGGCCGCGACATTGCCGTGCCCATGATGATGCTCCTCGACGAGGCCATTCTCGGCGAGGTGTCCGGCCGCCAGGGCGGCCCGGCGGCCTCGATTGTTGCCGCCATCACCGAGTTTGCCCACCCGGTCATCTTCAACTTTAACGTCAAGTCCTCGAGCGCCGGCCTCTTCCTCATGTTTGCCACCATGTTCCCGCTCGTCCTCATGCTCATGCAGGTTGTGGCCGAGAAAGAGGCCAAGCTCAAGTTCTCCATGTCGCTCATCGGCGTCACCGGCGCCGCGTATTGGACCTCGTGGTGGGTCACCTTCCTCGCCATGTTCTTCACCGCAGACCTGCTCCTCATTGCCGTCTGCTACATCTTTGACTTTGGCATTGTAACCAAGTCGGCCTTTGGCATCACCTTTTTCCTCGTTGTCCTCTTCTCGCTCTCGATGATCTCCACCGGCTTCTTCTTCTCGACCCTTTTCCGCAACGTCAAGTCTGCCCGCATGATGGCCCTCTTCTACCTGTTCCTCTTTGGCCTCTTCTCCTCCATCGGCCAGTTTGTGTATGGCGACGGCACCTCGGTCTCGTCCTTCTGGCGCTACCTCCTCGCCCTCTTTCCGCCGGTCATCTTCAACAAGTCGCTCGTTGACCTCACCAACGCCTCGTCCGGCCAGTCGGTTGTTGTCGGTGTCACCTGGGCCCAGCGCTCCAACTACACCGAGATCTTCCCCTTTACGCAGGTCTTCAACTGGCTCGTCTTTGACACGATTGTGTACTTTGTCCTCGCGTGGTACCTCGACATTGTCCTGCCCAATGCCATGGGTGTCCGCCGCTCGCCGTTCTACCCGTTCTCACCACGCTATTGGGGCTTTGGCTCTTCGGCGTCGCCCAAGCCGCGGCCCGGCGCCGCCTGCGAGCTCCCGCAGGCTGACGGCTACGTCGGCGGCGACGCCGGCGTCGACGACCCGGACGTCCAGGCCGAGGCCGCCCGCGTCCGTCTCAACCAGTTCCACGAGGAGCCGGCGCTTGTCATCCACAACCTGCGCAAGGTATTTGGCTCGTTTGTGGCCGTCGACAACCTCTCCATCTCCATCGCCCGTAACTCGGTCCTCGGCCTGCTTGGCGCGAACGGCGCCGGCAAGTCGACCACCATCAACATGCTCACCGGTGGCGTCGAGCCCTCGTCCGGCTATGCCGTCCTCAACCTCGCTTCTGACGGAAACACGCCCGGCCGCTCACTCACTACCCTCACCGACCGCGATGCCATCCGTGACCACCTCGCCGTCGTCCCGCAGTTTGACGTCCTTTGGGACGACCTCTCTGGCGAGGAGAACCTCGCTGTCTTTGCCGGCCTCAAGGGTCTCGCCGGAGCTGACCTCGGCTACGAGGTTCGCACCCGCCTCGATGAGGTCGATCTCCAGGGCGACCGCACCGGCCTCGCTTCTTCGTACTCGGGCGGCATGCGTCGCCGCCTCTCGGTCGCCATGGGCCTCACCTGCGATCCGGCCATTGTCCTCCTCGACGAGCCGACGACGGGCATGGACCCGGTCTCGCGTCGCAAGGTCTGGGACGTCATCGAGCGCGCCAAGAAGCGGCCCAATCGTGCTCTCACTCTCACTACCCACTCGATGGAGGAGGCCGACGTCCTCTCCGACCGCATCGCCATCATGGCCAACGGCCGCATTCGCTGCATCGGCACCTCGCTTCACCTCAAGCGCAAGTTTGGCACCGGCTACCGCGTCCAGGTCGTTGCTGCTCCCGAGCACATTACCGACGTCTGGGCTGCCTTCCTCCAGCGCTTCCCGCACTACCCTGTCGTCGACACCACGCCCATGCACTTTACCGTCGAAGTCGCGTCGACCCAGGTACCCGAGCTTCCAGGCGTCTTTGAGTACCTCCAGTCTGCGGCAAACATCAAGGACTTCCACGTCTCACTCACCACTCTTGAGGACGTCTTCCTCCGCGTTGCTGAGGATGCCCAAGGCGAGGAGTTTACCACCGTCTCGGGCGAGGCGCCGCTCGAGGACCCTGCCGCCGCCTCTTCCGTCAATCACGACATCCCGGTTGCCCAGCCGGTTGGCGAGCAGGCACCAGGCTCGGGTTCGGGCCCGGCCTCTGCCGCAGACACGCCGCGCTCCGACACGACTGCGCCCTCGCCGCCGCCACCGCCACCCGCCGCCACCGGCCGCCTCAAGCCGCGCTACGGCCTGCAGGTCAAGGCCCTCCTCGCCAAGTCGTACCACCTGCAGAAGCGGCGCAAGGTGACCAACTGCTGCCAGATCTGCTGCCCCTCGTTCATCGTCTTTATCCTCATTATGGTGCAGCTCTTTGTCATCTCCTCGCTCAACCGCACCGTGCAGGCCTCGCCGAACCCGACGCCCGCGCCCATGAACTGGCTCTTCTTCCCCAACGACGACTTTCCCAACCAGCTTGGCTGGTCCGTGCCGGCCTCGCCTTCGCCCGCCGAGCTCGCCGTCGGAAACAGCTTGTACATGGCGCCTTACACCAATCCACCGCTCGAAGAGCTATCCACCAACATCTCGTTTGTCAAGACTCAGTTCAGCTCGCTCGCCGCAATGCAGTCGACGCTCTACGCCGCGCACTTTGGCGGCGGCGGTTGGGCCGGCGGCTTTGACATTCTCTCGGCTACGGACAACGCGTTCTCGGTCAACCTCCTGTTCAACCGGACCAAGGCCAAGTTCTACGACTCGCTGCCGGCGCTCTTTGCCTCGGCCTCCACCGCTTTTTCGCAACTCGCCCTCAACGCCTCGGCGCCGTACGAGCACTCGTACGTCAAGCTCCCGGTTCGCGAGCACGAGGTCAAGATTGACATTGTCTCGTTCCTCGCCGCCATCCTCTTTCCGCTCATTCTCTTCTTCCAGTTCCCGCTTGTGGTCGGCTCCATCATGCACGACAAGGAGCACAAGCTCATTGAGATCCTCAAGATGCAGGGCATGAAGATGTCGGTTTACTGGCTCGTCAACTTTGTCTTTTCGTTCATCCTCTACATCGGCGTCCTTGTTGTGCTCTTTGCCCTTGGCTTTGTCTTCCGCTTTGACTTTTTCATCCGCAACTCGTTCCCCACCTACTTCATCCTCTTCCTCCTCTGGGGCGCCACCATGATTGCGCTTGCCTTTGTCTTCACCACCCTCTTTGGCCGCGAGTTTATCGCCACCGTCGTCTCGTACCTCGTCGTCATTGTCTCGTGGATCTCGGGCTCCATCCTTGTCGGCCAGGTCGAGGGCAACGGCGCGCAGAGCTTCTTCTTCTCGCTCTACCCGTTCTTTGCCTTTCAGCGCGGCGTCGGCTACCTCGCCGCCGCCGCCACCGCAGGCTCGGAAGGCCTCACGCTTGCTACGGTCAACTCGGGCGACGCCTACCTCGGCAACATCTACGGCTACCTCGCCGTCGAGCTTGTCGCCCTCCTCCTCCTTGCTTACTACCTCGACCAGGTTGTGCCGGCAGGCTTTGGCGTTACCAAGTCGCCCATCTTTTGCCTCAAGCCCTCGTACTGGCGCGGCTCCAAGGCGGGTTCGGACGCCGACGAGGAGCGCGCCCTCATGTCTGGCCCGCTTCTCCAGGACAAGTATCCCATCGAAGACGAGGACGAAGACGTCGCGGCCGAGCGGCGCTACATCCTCGACCCGAGGCACGCCGGGACCAACGCCATTGCCATGCGCCACCTCCGTAAGGTCTACGACGGCGGCAAGGTCGCCGTTCGCAACGCCACCTTTGGCATCCGCCGCGGCGAGTGCTTTGGCCTTCTCGGCCACAACGGCGCCGGCAAGACCACCATCGCCTCGATGCTTTCTGGCCTCATCGAGCCGAGCTACGGCGACGCCCTCGTCGCTGGGTACTCGATCCGCGAGTCGATGGACGAGATCTATGGCGTCCTCGGCGTCTGTCCGCAGCACGACATCCTCTGGCCGACCATGACCGCCGAGGAGCACCTCTACCTCTACGGCCGCCTCAAGCGCATGACGGGTGCCGAGCTTAAGCGTGCTGTCGCCCGCACTCTCGACGAGCTCCACCTGACGTACGTCCGCAAGCGCCTCGTTGGCCGCTTCTCGGGCGGCATGAAGCGGCGCCTTTCCATCGGCATCGCGCTCATCGGCTCGCCGCAGGTCGTCTTCCTCGACGAGCCCACCACTGGCCTCGACCCAAGAACCGCCGCGAGGTGTGGAACATCATCTCCCGCGCCTGCCGCTCCGGGAATGCCTCGGTCGTCCTCACCTCCCACTCGCTCGAAGAGGCCGAGGCCCTCTGCTCCCGCATTGGCATCATGGCCTCAGGCGCCCTCGAGTGTGTCGGTTCGTCCGGCCACCTCAAGGCCAAGTTTGCCGCAGGCTATCGCCTCTCGCTCTCAATGCACCCCGACCACATTGACGCCGCGCCCGCCGCCGTCGCCGCTATCCTCGACCTCCTCCCGCGCGCCTCGCACATGCCGCACTCGCTCGGGCCCAACCAGCACTTCCACGTCCCCGAGGGCTCATTTGACCTCGCAGAGCTCTTCACTACCATGGAGGCTCGCAAGGACGGGCTCCACGTCGCAGAGTGGAACATCGCCCAGACCACCCTTGAAGACGTCTTTATCCGCATCGCAGAGGCCGGCTCGGCAAAGGACGCCCTCGCTCGTTCGCTCACCGACTCGACCATCTTTGCCTCAAGCACCGCCTCGCCGCCCCGTCCCGGCGCCCACGACGCCTACATCCCACCGGTGGCCATCCCCTCGCGCGTCGTCGACGACGACGACTACGAGTACGACGATGAGCCTGACCGGTGAGCCTTGCCACTGAAAACCATTGAAGCCACACAAGCTATATACCGGTGTTCCGCTGCCCGGTCAATCCCGTAAACCCCCCCCGCCCCCCGCCCCCCCCCCCCCCCCCCCACCTGCCACACACCACTCCCACACACCACTCCCACACACCACTCCCACACAACCCCCGCACCTCCCCTAACCCCCCTCTCTCTCCCATGGCGTCAACGCTCACGCTCACTGCTCTAACCTTGCTCGGAATCCTACTCCTCACCCTCCCTTCCACTACGTTTTCCAGCCGGCCATGTGCCAGCGCAAATCCGGCAGGTCGTCGACTTGGTTTTCGTGCTGGCGGTGATGCCACTGTTTCATTGGCTTCTGATGTGGTCATTGGTGACATTGATGGTGATGGTGTGAATGATATTGTGAGTTCGGCGCCAGGTGGTGGAAGCGATGTCTTCTGGTTCAACTCGGTGGTGGCTAAGGGTCCTTCAAAGGCTCCTCAACTCGTGGCATCGTCCATGTTCAACCTTCAAACCATGGCCGTGGCTGATATGAATGCTGATAATCGTCTCGATGTCGTCATTTTTCGCATGTCTCATGTCGTTGTCGTCCTCCAAGACTCTCTCTCGCCCGTCTCGTGGCTCACGCCTGTGACTTACTCGGCCAGTGCTGTGCAGTTTGGTGAAATGGGCGACCTCTCTGGCGATGGCCATGCGGACGTCGTCGCTGCTACTAGCGGAGGCCATTTTGCCTGGTGGTCAAACAACGGCTCCGGCGTTCTCACGAGCAAGCCGGCCATTGCTGCTGGACTAGGCCTGCGCAGACTTGTCATTGTCGACATTGATAGTGATAATGATGCTGACCTTCTGGCGGCGGACTACTCTGGCTCGGCCGTTGTTCTCGCCACCAACGATGCGGGTGACGGCTCCAGCTGGACGGTGAGCACAGTGTCTGTGACTAGTGGCGTGTGGGCGGTGGTGGTGGGCGACTTTAACGCTGACTCTCTCCTCGATGTTGCCCATGTGTCTTCAACAACTTCCGGGCTTGGTTGGGCGATGGCGACTACGCCGGGAGTCTTCGGGCCCAAGCAGTCGGTGCCTGGGCCGTCTCAAGGGAAGGATGTTGCCGCTACTGACGCCGATGCCGATGGCGACATTGATCTTGTTGTCGCCGCTGTCTCCAAACTCGTTGTGTACCTCAACACGGGCTCTGGCGCCTCGTTCTCGCCCGTTGAGTTATACTCGAACATCGATGACGGCCAGTTCTTGGGTGTGTTTGGCGTCGAGGTTGCCGACGTCGATGGTGACGGCCTGTTCGATTGGATTCTTTCAGCCAATAATTCTGGGCGGGTGTTTTGGTTCTCAGCAGCGGCAACGCAGTCGGCCATGCTCTACCCGTTTGACGTCGGTACGCAGCTCGTCTCGCCGGCAGTGGCCAATGTACTGACGGTCGCCGCCGGCGACATTGATAATGACGGGTGGGAGGACGTTGTGTCGCAGCAGAGCACGGGAGTCGTGAACGTGTATCGCAACCAGGGCGGCACCGGCTCGTTTGCCAACGGTATCACGGTCATGACAATACCAGACCCGATTGCTGGCGGACTGGTACTCGCCGACCTTGATCAAGACGGGGAGCTTGATATGGTGGCCGCTTCAGCCCCCGGGAGTGGTGGGTCGATCATGGGTTGCTGGAGCCTCCCGGTGTCACTTTCCTGCGTCTTTCCCTTTTCAGTCTCTCTTGTCGACCTGCCGCGCTGGATCGAGGTGAGTGATGTCGACGCGGATGGCTTTCTTGATGTTTTGTGGAGTGACGTCAACGGCGTGCACTGGGTCCAGAATGTGGGAAAGGAGGAAGCATGGAATAACTTTCATTTAGTTACTGCAACTGGAACAACCGCGACCAATGCCGTGGGCGACATTGACGCCGACGGCGACGTCGACGTGGCGGTTGTCTCGGGAAACGACGTGGTAGTTCTCGGCAACACCGGCAACGGCACGTTTGCAGTGGTCGACACCGCAGTTCCGCCGCCGCCGCTGTCTACGCTCGCCGCCAATGCATTGATGATCGCCGACCTCAACGTCGACGGACTCGGTGACATTGTGGGGTGCGGCAGCGGGGGAAATCGCTATGTCTTTGCAGCAGTGCAGATCGCGCCAGGCGTTTTCGGCCCGATCTTTGGTCTGGCGACTGTTGTGGACTTTCCCGGTGTGGGCACAGACCTTATTGTCACAGACCTCAACAGCGACTCTGTGCCAGACCTGGTTGTGGCGACGTCCAACTTGCTCTTTGCCCACGTCAACATGTACGGCGACCCGACAGGGACTTGGAGCTCGCAGCAGCTGCGCGAGACCGACCCGCAAGCGGTTTACCATGTGGTCAACCTCGACGCAGATGGCGTCGGTCTTCGCGACATTGCTTACTCGCGCTATAATGAGGTTCGCGTGGCACGGGGCCGCGAGTTTGATCGTTTTACGACCGCTCTGCGGCCGGCGAGCTTGCGGCCCATACCAGAGATGTTCCCGACATGCTCGACGCAGCTGCGTGGCGGCCGACGTTCAGTCGAGTGCTTGGCAGCGATGTCAACTGCCGGAGCTTGCGCGAGCCAGGAAGTTGTGTTTCCGGCGGCGACGTACACCAGCTGCCCGACGGCAAACCTTCAGTTGTGGAAGTCGGCCACGGTGAACGCCACAGGCGTAGTGATCGATTGCGACCACCGCAATGGGGGGCGTTCCGCATTGGCACCAATGTCTCGGTCTCGTTTGCTGGCCTCTCTGCCATCAACTCGACAGGAACTACGATGCTCATGGTCGAAGGCGAGGGTGCAGAGCTGGTCTTGACTCACTGCCACTTTGCGACTTTGGGCTCGACATTGTCCAATGGGGCTGTGGTGTCTGTGACTTCCGGCGGAGTGCTGGTGATGACGGACTCGACGGCGGTTGACAACCTTGCGACCATTGGTGGTGCGGTGTTCGTGGTGAGTGGGACACTTCGTTTGGAGCGAGTCCACTTTTCGCTCAACCGCGCCACCATGGGTGGTGGCTCTGTTTACTCGCGAGATTCATCGTCTATCATCATTGGGTGCACGTTTGAGAACGGGTCGACGTTCTCGTTCAGCAGCTTTGGCGGTGGCATCGCTTTCGAGGGCGGAACAGCTCTTATTGCGAATTCCAAGTTTGCCAGGCTGGCATCAGGCAACGGTGGCTGTGTCACGATCTATGGGAGAAGCTTTGAAGTCTCGGTCGAGATTGTCGACACGACGTTTGTCGACTGTTCTGCGCGCAGTGTCGGCGGAGCTGTCAACATTGCCTTGTCGACCAGTGTTTCACGATTTCTTATGACGCGAGTCTCCATTTCCAACTGCCATGCTGCCGAGATTGGGGGTGGCATACATATTCGGAGCGTCCAAGACGCGGTTCTGACGGATGTGACCATCTCGTCGACAAGTGCGGACCTGGCTGGCGGCGCTCTGGCCTGCGAAGATTTTTCTTCTTCCTCGGTGTCGTCTACCAAGGTTTGGGACCTGAGTCCTGTGGCATCGGGAACGTCGACTTCGTCTGTGACGATGGCTGGGTCTGGACTGTCTATGACGTCTGTGTCGGCAGGTATTGGCGGTGGCCTGTTCCTCTGCTCGTGCACTGTGAGTGGACCGATGACGATCATCGATGCTAGCGCAAGCGCGGCAGGCGGGGCCGGGTTTGGGTGTGTGAGCGAGCCTGCGGCGTTTCCGGCGTCGGGCCCGCCGGGCACGGTGTCGTCGAGCGTGGGAGCAGACGGCTACGGCCCGGGATGGGCGACGGTGCCGGAGAAGTTTGTGTGGATCCAACCGCCGAGTGCGCGGATTGGATCGGCGCTCTTGCTGGCGGGCGTCTCGATCGAGCTTCTGGATGGAGTCGGGCAACGAGTGCGGGCGAGTGAGATTCGGATTGGAGTGACGATCCTGGACGTGGAGGAGGACAAAGTGGAGAACATCGGACCGACGGCGATTCCGCAGGCTGGCGACGGGAGCTTCTCGCTGGTCTCGTCGTCACTGGGCATGTACGGCCCGCCGTACGACGACGTGCCTCTGCGGCTCGAGGTGGGACTGACCGACGGGGTGCGGAGCGACCTGGCAAGCACGTCGACGATTGCGGTGACGCTGACGGCATGCCCGCCCGGAACCGGCGGTGGACCTGCGGACGAGTCGCCGTGGCTGGTCTGTACGGTATGCGGGGTGTCCGAGGTGTCTGAGGAGACATCGGTGGCGCCGTGCGCGCTCCGTGATCCATGCCCTGATTCGACGGTTGCGGTGGAGCAGAACCGGACTGTGAGCTGCGTGTGCAAGGATGGTTTCTACTCGCACGCCGGGCGTGTCGAGGGTGAGGCGTGCGATGAGTGTCCTCCGGGAGGGCTGTGCGCGCTCGGCAGCGATGAGCCTGTTCCACTGGTGGGCTTTTACCCTGTGGGCGACGGCACGTTTGTGGCGTGCAGGCGTGCGGCCGGGTGCGTGGGAGGATCGAACGTGGCGCCGTGTAGGCGCGGATACTCGGGCTTTATGTGCAACGAGTGCGAGGCCGGGCACTACTCGGACGCGTCCGGGGCGTGCGTACCGTGCCCCGAGGCAGCAGTCTCGACGTTTGTGTCTGCGCAGGTGATAATTGTGCTTGTGGCCAATGGGGTGGCGGTTGGGGTTGGATGGGCACTTGTGCGGGCCGGAATCCGGACCGGGACGGCGACGGGCGAGGTCAAGTCGCAGGCGCAGCTGATCCGGGCGTTTCGGCGGCTGACGTCGCCGGCGTCACCGTCGATGGTGCTTGTGGCCTTTCAGCTTGTGGGGCTTGTGGTGGACATAGACCTGGCGTGGAGCGGGGCGACACGCGACGTGCTCTCTTTTTCAATGTCTTTAACGTTGACGCCAACCTGTTTGCTTCCGAGTGCGCGGTGGCGTCGTTCCACACCAAGTACGCGCTCACTGTCCTCCTCCCTGTTGTTTTTCTCGGACTTGTCTTTGGTACGCTCATTCTGCTCAAGGTCGTGGCGCCCAAGGTGGGATTTTTCCACGGGCTGGATGAGGTGGCTGTGAGCACGCTGGCGGATGCGGTCTTGTTCACCATCACGCCGCTGCTGTACATTCCGATGTCTCGGGCGACGCTATTGATCTTTGACTGCGTGCGACTGCCAAACGGGCGGCTTGTTCTGGACACCGATCCTGGCGTGGCGTGCTTTGATGCGGCGTGGTGGGGTGTGGCTTGGTTGGGGCTCTGCTCTGTTGTGGTGTATGTTGTGGGCATCCCGCTGTACTTTGCTTACGCACTCGGACAGCACCGTCACGAGCTCTTCTCGCCGCAGGTGACGCTCCGGTTGGGAGCGCTGTATCGGCTGTACCGGCGCAAGTTCTACTGGTGCGGCGTGGGCGAGCTCGGTAAGCGGCTAGTTATTGTGCTTGTGGCCGTCTTCTTCTCGGGCATGAAGCTGTTGCTCATCGGGACACTGCTTATGGTGCTTGTGACGTCGCTCCTCTGCGTCGCGCGGTGGCAGCCGTACTACTTTCCGCTGTACAACTCGCTAGACATGCGGCTCAACGCGGCGGTGTGTCTGGTTGTTTTCCTTGGCGCAGCGTCATACGCAGAGCGGCAGGCTTCGCCCAACTCCACCATGTTCCTCGTCTCGGCCATCGCGGCCGTCATCGTCCTCCTTGCGGTCTCGATCCACGGCATTGCCATGGACGTGATCCTTATTGTCCGTGACCGGCGGGCAACGTACCTTGCGGCCAACGATCGCCAGCGACGGCTGATGGCGGTCATTACCAGCGAGCTGCAGGACGTGGAGGCCGGACCGGACGTCCTCCGCGATGCCGGGCGCTTCCTCGCCTCGCTCGACTCTGCCGTCGCCGCCGGCGTGTCGTCGGTGGAGAACACCACAGATGTGGGCGATCTCGGCGAGGTTGGAGAGGTGGAAATGGACGGGCTGATTTAGTGAAGAACAGAACACTGACTCACTGTGGAAGCAGTGGGTTGGGTTGGATGGAGTGGTCGGGCGATGAGAGTCTGTCTGTCTGGCAAGCCTCAGGCGGCCAGGCACACAATGTGTTGGTTTGGTGCGGTCGATCACTCCATCCATCCATCCGAATAGTGCGACACAAGGGAGCCGAGGGCGACGACGAGGACGAGGAGGACGACGACGACGACAGACGGTGAAGCCACTCCCCCCCCCCCCCCCCCCCCCCCCTCCCCATATACCATATACCATATACCATGGCAACTTACACGACGCCCGGAGCCATTGAGCTGCCTGCGCTGGGCATGAACCTCCACTTCCACCCGTCCAACTATGTCCTGGCCGCCGGGTGTGTCGACGGAGCGCTCAACATGTACTCGCTGAGTGAGACGGCCGAGGCCAAGCTGATGTACACTGTGCCGTACAGCGATGGCAGCAGCAGTAGTGCTGTTGGGCAAAAGGCTGGTTCGACTTTTTCGGCTATTTCGGCTCGGGCCATCAAATCGTTGCGGGCAGCCGCGTTTTCACCCTCGGGCAATGCGATTTTTCTGGGCCATGCATCGGGCACCCTCAAGGCGGTGGATGTGGAGACGGGCAAGGGTGTGTGGACCATTCCCAACGCGACTCAGCCATCGTTGGCGCGTCGGTGGAGAAAGGCTGCGGGCGCTGCGGCAGAGACAGCGAGGGCGTTGGCGAGCGACTCGGCGGCGGCGGCGGCGTTGGCGGCAGAGGCTGCGCGCGGGCCAGACGAGTCGGTGGCAGGCGCGCTGGCAGCGATTCGGCGGTCGGGCAAGAAGGGCGGGAAGAAGAAGAAGGGCGGGATGGCGTCGCGCGGTTTCGACTTTTACCTCGGCGGCGAGGGACAGGACGGCGGCGAGGAGGATGACGACGAGTTTGGTGGCGACGTGGCGACGCCGATCAACGCGCTGCTTGCGCTGGGCGAGTTTGGGCTGGCTTCGGGTGACGACACAGGAACGATCCGGATCTGGGACGTCCGTGCGCCCAACTATGTGCGGACGTCTGATATGCACGAGGACTATGTGACCTCGTTTACGTCGCTCAACGACGGGTCGATGCTGATCTCGTCAGGCGGCGACGGGCGGATCGGGGCGTTTGACCTTGCGGGCAACCGGCCGCTCTCGCAGTCTGAGCCGCTCGACGACGAGATTGTGAGCGTGACAGCGCTGGCGGACGGGTCCAAGGTTGTGGCCGGGGTGCAGACCGGTGAGCTCCATGTGTTTGAGGCCGGTTACCTCGGGGCGCCGCTCGACGAGTACGCCGCGCTCGGCTCGATCGAGGCCATGGTCAAGATCTCCGAGGGTGGGGTGGCGCTGGCGGCCGCTGATGGCTCGGTCCGTGTCTTCTCGGTCCATCCCAACAAGCTCGTCGACGTGGTCTCGGAGCACGACGTTGAGGTCTCGGCCATGGCGGTCTCGGGCGATGGCCTCCTCTTGGCGTCGACTGGTCACGACACGGTCATCCGCTTCACCAACCTCACCACCGTCCACGACAAGATCTTCCAGGCCCACTCGCATGAGCGGATGCCGCGTCGGAATGTGGTTCTGCAGTCGACCTCCGAGAAGCCCAACTCGTTCTTTGACGATCTCTAACCCTTTAGCCCTTTACGGTACGGAATGGACACATTTGTCCGTCGCGCAAGCCGCGCTCCGCGACGCTCCACAGACGTCGCCACGGCCATCAATCGCGGTAAAAGAGTAGTACAATGCGTTAATGGCTGCCACAACAGAAAACAGTCGGCGATGCAGAGATGGACGCCGCACGCAGCGCAAAAGGTCCGCGGCCGCGATCGGTTGCCATGAAGCTTCCGGCCAGCGAGGCAGTCGCGTCGCACGGCGGCTTGTTTGGGAAAGTGGTGATGACGAGCAGCCGCTGCAGAGGGACGCTTCCGCTTGCGCGACGGCGCGGAGCTGACGGGGTCGGCGCTGGCGGGGAGGGTGTCGATGATGTCGTAGAGAAAAGCCACGCGAGTCATGGCGGGGCGTGGGATCGTGTCAGCGTAGAGCGCGTACGCGTTGATGAGCGCGGCGCCTAGAGTCCGATACAAGATGGCGTGCCACCACTTGCGCGTGCTCGGCGGCGCAGTGGAGAGCGAGGCGCGCAGGCGCGAGTTGAGGTCGACGCCGCCCATGTGGTCGCTGTACTCCGTGACGATGAGACGGCCGGGGCGGACGACGCTTTGGCGCTCACTCCGGCTCCAGCGTCGCACGGTCGTCTTGGCGAGCAACGACGATGTCGTTGAGTCTGGAGGACGAGAGCAGGTTGCCAGGAAACGGCACTCGATCGAGTCCTTCCACGCGACAACAGCGAGGTCGTCGCCCACGTTGCACACAACGGCGTCGCTGGGACGAGCGTCGGGCGGCAGGCCCCACGTGCGAGCCACGCATCGGCCTCTGCGGACGGTGTTCGCCGCCCGATGCCCGCGCGTCGCGAGAGCGTGGAAGAGCTGCGCGCTCGAGTCGTACGAGTCCATGACAATAGTCTGCGGCGAGGCCACGGGCGCGACGAGAGCGAGCACGGTGACGATTCGTTTGATGATAGTCTGCGGCGAGGCCACGGGCGCGACGAGAGCGAGCACGTTGTGTTTGATGAGAGGCATTGATTGTGTGGGGTGTGACGATTAATTTGATGAGAGGCATTGATTGTGGGGGGTGTGACGATTAATTTGATGAGAGGTATTGATTGTGGGGGTGTGGGGGGGGGGTGTGACGATTAATTTGATGAGAGGCATTGATTGTGTGGGGTGTGACGATTAATTTGATGAGAGGTATTGATTGTGGGGGGTGTGGGGGGGTGTGACGATTAATTTGATGAGAGGTATTGATTGTGTGGGGTGTGGGGGGGGTGACGATTAATTTGATGAGAGGCATTGATTGTGGGGGTGTGGGGGGTGTCGATTAATTTGATGAGAGGCATTGATTGTGGGGGTGGCAGCGCGCGGGTCGACGAGTCGGCAGCGAGCGAAGCAAACAACGGCACACCTCACGACGGCAGCCATTTCACGAGTACGTAGCCATTGCAGGGAGGGTACCAGCAGGTAGCGAACTAGCCTCGCATACTCTCCATACTACCCTCTCTCTCCTCATCTCACTGTATCCATGGGCATGTCCATGGGGGGTGGTACCAGAGGCTGAGGAATGGTGGTGGCGGTGGCGGTGGGGCGGCGGCGGCTAACCGACGCAGTGCGACATGGTTGGCGGGTGGCGGGGAGGGAGAGGGGAGGGGAGGGGGGAGGGGGGTGCACTCATCATTTTTTTTGAGGGTATGGTATGGGGACTCACGTGTGATACCATGTGTATGCTGCGTGGCTACTGCTTGGGGGTGTGGAAATGGTCTGCGTGTGGTCTTTGGCTCTCTTTTTCTCCCATGTCTCCTTTGCCTGTGGCGAACCTGGCGTCTGGCATAACACCGTGAACGGACGGCGGCTGGGCTGCGGGGCTGTGGCTGGCGATGGCGATGGCGATGGCGATGGCGATGGCGATGATGATGGCGATGATGATGTCGATGACGATGTGTGGTGGTTGTAGTGGAGGTCCACAACGTGCTGACGGACATGGAGGTGCTGGCAAGGGCAACTGGGTACACGCTGTCGTTGGAACAGCAGGCGGCGCTGGGATCGTCGCTGGCGTTGCTGCAGACTAATCTCAAGTTTGCCTCGGTTCGGTTTGTGGGCAAAGTGCTCGGCGTGTCGGGCGACTACTTTGTGGCGCTGGGAACGGCGGCAAACGTGCTTGATGGTGAGGCGAAGCGGGCGTTCATCTCGACCGACTGTGCGTCGTGGGTGCAGCTGCCCAAGCTCGAGCCGGAGGAGCTGCCGTACATTGCTGCGGCACGTGGGCGGTTCTCGGGCGAGCCGTCTTGGGAGTTTGTGGTTCCGGTGCCGGCGGGGGCAACGCCGCCAGCGACGCTCAAGGGCGCGCGGTCGATGGAGGACGGCGGCGGGGCTGGTGATGCGTCCGAGTACGGCGACGAGTCGTCGGCATACGGCGACGATGAGGCGTCGGAAGGCGGCGAGGGCGGAAGCAAGGTCCGACGGCACAAGTTTGTGCGAGTGTCGGAGGAGAAGCGGCTGGCGTACCTGGTGGAGACGCTCGAGTTTGACGTGGCGGTCGTTCCGCGCGGCGCGTACCTCAAGACGGCGACCGAGGTGGTGACGGCGAACCCGACGTTTGCCGGGCTTCCGGTCCCGATCTCGACCTCGCTCGCCATGTACTGCCACTTCCGGCCGGCCGTCCGCCTCCTCACCAAGTCGCTCCTCGAGCGCGAGGCCGACGATGCACACCTCGACTTTATGGACACGCTCGACGAGGACGTGCCGGCCGGGGCGTGGTCGGTCAACTACGACGTCGCCACGCAGACCGTCACCCTCCGCTCGCTTCTCTGGCCGGGCGCCGTCGCCTTCCACGTCGCCGGCACCCGCAAGTTTGGGTACGCCTACTTTGGCACCGGCGAGAAGAACTGGAACCTGCCGTTCATGCTGCCGACCAAGGCGGCGATCGACGCCGCTGCCGCCGCCGCCGCCGAGGCTGCTGCTGCTGCCGCCGCTGCGGCTACGGGCGCCGGCGAGGTTCCCGAAGGCGAGGCTGCTCCCGGTGGGGAAGACGATGATGGAGTCGATGCCTACGAGTACGACGACTATTAGATGTGTGTGTGGTAAAGGCGTATGGGCTGTGCAGCCAAGTGTGCTCGAGGCGTGGATCCCCCCTTGATCCGTCCCCCCTTGAGATCTGTCCCCCCTTGATCCCCTTGATCCGTCCCCCCTTGATCCGTCCCCCCACCAGTGCTTGACCCCCCCATCTACACCATGCCCATCCCCCCCC